>NC_067230.1:17114328-17239328 GCF_019924925.1 Ctenopharyngodon idella | reverse complement strand
TCAAATATTTTGGGTTCATTTTAATTGAGCAATATAGTAATTTTTAAATAATAGTTGAGTTAAATAAAACTACCCAGCAGGTTGAGCAAACATTTAACCCAACCACTGGGTTAAAATGACCCATTCACGGGGTTTAAACAACCCAACCGCTGGGTTAAAACAACCCAATTGCTGGGTTTGTCCATATTTTACCCAGCATTTTTTAGAATGTAGTTCATATTTTGATTAATTTTTCAGCCCTACATTTGATTCATTGACTTCATTTTCTGCATTGTGGAAATCATACAGGTGAAAATATCCCATAGACGCACATTTAACTCCATAGCAACACCCTGGACACGCCCAGGAAACTTTTGCAGCTGCATAGCAACACCCTAGCAACAGTTGTAGCATGGCATTGAGTTGTGAGGTTTGAAATGAACAGTCATGAGCATCAGTGTGACATCAGCAGACACACAGCGTTCCTCCACACACTCCCGATCGACGCCTCCGTCAGGTTATATGTGGATGGATCTTCTCTGCGTCTGGCCTAATCAAGCATCGACTCATCGGCGGCTCGTTTACACGTTTAGCTCCTGCAGTTTGAGCCGCTGTGAACATTGATCAACACAAACGGCATGAGCAGCGGCTCGTATCGATCAGATCGCATTCACCCGCTCTGCTGCGATGCTGCCATATCAAACACAGAGATTTGTCCTCATAATCCCGACCATTGATTCCAATTATCCTGACATCCTGTTAGTGGAGCCGGGATTTGAGACTCTGCACAGTGGCTGGACTGGATTTGTCAACAGGAATGCTTTAGATTCTTTACATGCAAAAACACTCTCAAACAGGCACACGATTGTTTTACAGCGAGTGGAAATGTTCCATATCCAGTTCCATAGTTTTGTTCCAGTGACCAGAAAAGACAAAATGTAAAACATGATGTTCTTCATTAGTATCGTTGTCTTGTTTTGCAGTACAAACATCGAAACATTCTTAAATCAAGATACATTTACTGTAGATGCACAATGACATAAGAAGAAGTCTTGTTTTGAGAAACTGAGAAATCAATCAATAAGTTTGTGCTTAAAACTAGAACAAATATCTGCCGGTGGGTCAGGAATATGAACCTGATTTTTTTTCTGACCCCACTGGCAGATATTTGTTCTTAATTTTGATCAGTTTCTCTTCTTCTTATGTCAAGTAAATGTATCTTGATTTAAAAATGTTTAAATGTTTGTGCTGTAAAACAAGACAGAAATACTGAGGAAGGGTTTCCTATCGGTTCCTATTCTCACACAGTGAGAGGTTTGGCTGGTTAGCATGTTAAACATTCATTTAGTCATCTTTTAACAGCAGACACAATGTCACACAATAATCAACCATAATAACGATCCTCTCCTGTGTTTAAATGTCCAGTTGACCTGGCGTGACCTCTGGACGAACGAACGGCCGATTCGCAGCGAGTAACTGAAGCGCTTCTGTTTTTCTGCTACACCTCACGACGAGCCTTTGATGTTGTGATAACAGTGTTATGAAAATCAGGGGGTTGCATAGGTTTGCATATATTTGCATATGTGTAAACATCATTAGCGTCAATAGAGACTCAATTATGAGGACGAGTGTTTGGAACAAACATGTCTAAACTCTCCAGCAGCTGTATGTGTGTCTCAGGTGTCTGTCCTGCTTTCTGTCCCGTCAGCATTAGCATCATGAGGTTTGGGAACATTTTAACCCTTAACAGTTTAACCCTTGTGCTGTGCTGAAATTCCTTTACCTAATTTGGTATTCATGGTCAAAAATGATTGGCCTTTTCATTATGCTGTTTTTTCACCAAATATTGGTTTAATTTTTTTTGGAACAGATTGATTGTAGGGATCATTGATCTGCTCCTCAGTTTTTCTTGAGCTTGAGTGAATGTTTTTCTTTCAAACACTGAGGTGCATGAGCTCAGGTTAACCATTCCTATGATCAATCAGATCCAAAAAGAAATAAAAAAAAAAACCTATGTTGATTGAAAGAAATAAGTTGTTAAAAAGATTGAATCCAATATTTGGCAATTACATACCATAACGAGAGATTTACAAGCAGTTTTTTGTAGGCCAGTCATTTTTGAAAATTACAAAAAGTATCAAAATTGTTTTGGGAAGTTGCAGGGCCGGACTCACACACTCATCCAAGCCGTCCCATATACACACATCCAGTTCTCAAACCACCTCACATAAAAAAAGGGCTAAATCTTTAGCCTGGGGATGAGCAAAATAATTAAAGTTTCTCTCTTGAACTGCACCTTCACAGACGTGAACCGAATCGTAGCGTTGCCAGTCAACATTAACTAGCATTTTTGTGAAAAAGAGTATCCTATCCAGGTCAAAATGACTGGAACATAGTATGAGGGTCTCAGCTGTTGTGTCTGGTGTTCAGTTGCAGTTTAATCAGGCATTGGTCGTTTTCAGCAATGGAGAAGCACATATTTGAATGCATTTAGTCAATATCTTCATGATGACTTCAACCAGTAAGACGTAACTTATCAACACGCTTCACCAGAGCGATGTGCTGTTTCAGTAGTTAGACCAGCACTAAACTAGTCTAAACTGGTCTTTTGAGTGTTAGTGTTTGTGTGTGTGTGTGTGTACTTGTATTTATTAAAATACAAAAAAAAAAAAAAAGATACGGAATCTTTGACTATGTGCAGTCCTTTACTTGGACCCCACAAGGACAAAATCTTTTATATGAGACTAAATGTTGACTCAATATACTGTCGTCCTTCCCTACACTGTACCTACCCTACCCATCACAGGAACCTAACGTACAGTGTGTATACTGTATATATATATAAGAGACTTAAAACACATTTTTAAAATGTTGAAACATTCTTATATATATATATATATATATAATGTTAGAATTACGTTAGGTTCCTGTGACGGGTATGGTTTAGGTATAGTGTAGGGAAGGGCCATACTATAGTGACTTTGTCAAACATTCTTATACATGATTTTTAAGATGTTGTCTTTGTGGGGTCCGACTGAAGGACTCAACAACATCATAAATTCCTGATCTTATGGGGTCATTTGGACCCCACAAAGTAATACAAACAAGGATGTGTGTGTGAGATTCCCTCATTGAATCCGGAGGTGTTTGGAAGCTGACGGGTCGTTGGTTCCCGTCAGACTCTCAGCGTGTGGCTCTTTTCAAAACTCTTTAACGACACACACAAACCAGCGTCTGAAAACATCCCGTCCCTCTGGAACACTGTGCTCTTGTTCCCTTAATGAACGACTGGACGCATTTCCAACAATCGGCCCGTTTTCTTCCGTTCAGAAGGAGGGAGAAGAAAAGCCCGGGTCGTGAGCAGGACGCCAGCGCTGCTGGGCTTTTCTCCTTCTTCACTCATGGCTGTTTTTGGTCACGCGCGGCTGAGGACAGACGCTCTGAGCCGCCCCGTTGCATGATGGGAAAGCTCCATTCAGCAGCTGATTTAGTCACGCCTGTTTCTAATAAAGAGAAAATAACCTGTCGGTTTTCAGGTCAGCTGCCGCGTCTCCATCCACATCCTCAGCTCATTGTTGAAGTCCGTTTGGCGTTGGTGTTTAATTGCAGCGCTCTCAGAATTCACTCCGTTCCGCGTCTGAACCGATGTGATTTATCCTGACGGCTCTGCTCCGGATCTCTGCCAGATTTATCGTGGTGTATTTTTCTCTCTCCTGTGTGCAGAATGTTTATTACGCTCCTCTATTTCCCATGATTTCTTCCTCGTTTCAGATGGCTCAGGACCTGCAGATCAATAAATTCTACATATCAGGATCAGACGTGTCTCTTCTCATATGAGTGTGAAGGACAGACTGTTACAGTGGTGAATCTGAATGAGCACTAAAGTTTCTGTTTTGCAGTTTAGAAAGTAACTGCTGTTACAAAACACACACGTTAAAGGTTTTGTGACACAGAGCTGCTGCTGTTGAACATGTTACCTGCGTCTCTGACACGAGGATGAGTGCCATCACTTCCTGTGCCAGTGATGCGTTTCCTGCAGAGAGAGATTAGTCAGGTAAAGCCGCAGCTGCAGTGAATGCAGGGATTGTGTGTGTTTGTATCGCTAGATTCACAGCACAGCTTTAACTGCTCGTCCCACAGCAGGGCTTTGTGGGTCGTGAGATTATGACCCGCCGCAGCGTTTCTGAGAAGCACGCGCTCCAGACGCATCTGCATTCGGCGGGATAGATTAGCGCTCACAAAAGCATTGAGGACGCCAGCGATTTGAACGTTTCCTTTGATCTGAGAGAGGAGGATTACAGCATGTTTCTGTGTCTCAGACCGGCGCTGTGCTGATGATGTCAACAAACATCACCAGACGCTCAATGAGCCGCGAGGTTCGTTACGGAGATCGGCGGCTGCAGGTTTATGAGGATGAGCTGTGGATTGAGTTTCTCCAACCGCTGTGTTTTCATCTGCTTCATCTGTGTGAATCTCAGTAATGATGGACGTGTCCTTCACTTCCTCTCGTCTTTCTCAAGTTTTCTTGTTGTTTTGTGATATTCAGTGGTTTGGAGGTCAAGCACATCATCATTTGAGCTGCACATTATAAATGGATCATTCACCCAAAAATTATCATTTACTCGCCCTCGTGGCTTTATTTCTTCTGTGGAACACAAGAAGATATTTTGAGAGTGTTTTTTTGTACAAGGATGAACAAATCAAGGTTGTAAAGCAGGGCTATTTAACTGGCGGCCCGCGGGCCAAATCCGTCCCGCCAATCATCTTCATCCGGCCCGAGGGCACCCCCTACCTCCCTCCTTCTCTTTTCCTGGCGGTGCGGCTAAATTTGGTTAGATACATGGCCGCAGTGGCGCCTGCAGCTGTACGGCTATATACGCACTGTTCGTACCATGCACGCTCCTCCAACTGACCTGAGAAGCGTTTTCCGTGCGAATATTTCAGCAGTTATTATGCGTGTCCCGTATTTCTGTCGACTGAACCAGCGACACCAATCATTCGTGAATTAATCATTCTTTTGTCTCAATTCTTTCTTTTCCGTGAACTGGCCAAACACGCTTGCATAATGATCTGAAACAATTTGGATTCGTTCGGACCGCTCTGTCACTGAATCCTCAAGCTGTTTCTCGGTCAGTAACAACAAATACAGAACAAATAGTGCTGTTTTCAGGTGTTACACTAGTTTACTTTGAACTGCGCAGCACGGCCCAGTGGATAACGGAATGAAAGCTTAAAGGAGCCGCGTTTATTCCCGGTCTCGGATACCATTTTTAATCAGCATCGCGACATGCAATGAGAAGCGTTTCAGTTCAACGCACAACTCTCGGTTACAAACCACAAATCACTCGATGGTTAAATTAGTTTTAAATTGGATGAAACAGCCTCAACATTCCCAACAAGACTAATGAGGAAAACAGGAGAAACATTGTGCCATGAATGAAGTTAGAAGACTTTTAAATCCCAAAATCACCACCCTTACAAACATTTACCATGAATGAACTGTAGTAATTTACCATGGTTTGTGGAAATGTGGAATATTTATATTGAATTCAATGTTATAGCCATTTATATTTATTAGGTGGGTAGGGGAATATATAATTCATTTATTTGTGAAGGTGTGTATAGTTTTATTCTTATAGTATCTTATATATCAAAAGCACAAGGAAAAGTCGATTTCTTAATTCATGATCCCTTTAACTGTTTCCAGCACAGAGTCAGAGTCGAACACAGAGAGAAGCTCCATCCCTTCTGAGTGTGAAAAACTCTAACGCCGTCTGATCTTTGACTGATTCACACGATCACAGTGCTGGAAAAACACAGAATCTTTTGCATTTTCATCAAAAGTTCTCTCTTTGAAGGGTTTCCTTGGAAACAGTCTGATGAGATCATGTGATCGCTCACTTTCACTTCAGAACAACACACACACACACACACACACACACACACACACACACACAACGGTCACTTAATTAGAGAGGATGTTTAATTGTAGTTTGTCTCTCGCTAGAGATCATTAATGAAGATCTCAGACAGCTGTAGTGTGTGTGTGTGTGTGTGTGTGTGTGTGTGTGTGTGTGTGTGTGTGTGTGTGAGTGAGTGAGTGAGTGTGTGAACTTGTATTTGTATTTATTGACCCCACAAAGTACAAAAGATACAGAATCTTTGACTTTGTGGGGTCCTTTACTTGGACACACAATGTTGTAAATTCCTCATCTTACTATCTTAGTGGGGTCATTTGGAGCCGACAAAGTAGTATGAACAAGGATGTGTGTGTGTGTGAGTGAGTGTGTGTGTGTGTGTGTGTGTGTGTGTGTGTAATCTGTCTCTCTTCAGACAGATGTGAACTCCAGCGCTCGAACAGCCGATAGCGCCGCTGTGAGTTCTGCTAATTACTGACCGCAGGCCGATAAGACGAACTCGACTCCGATAACGTCCCTGAGAGACGACAGCGTGAGCGGATGAGCCGGTGTCTCCGGGAGCTGATCGGAGACGATGAGGAGATCTGAGACACAGTGGCAGCATTTAGCTTTGGATAGATAGAGTTGGGTGAAGAAACAGGTGAAAACCAGAAGACGAGACCCTCACGGTTTGCTGTGGACAGTAGTGAGGGTGGACGCCATTTTTAATCTGATGTGTAAAACTAAAACATAAAAGTTGTGAATATTTGTCATGAACTAAGTCTGTCTCATGGCCTTGAATGAAGTATGGGATTCAACCCATCACTAGTGTTCACTGACACTGAATCATGCCAGAGAGAAATAGGGCCTAATTGTATTTGTGTTTCGGCATAGTGTCCACTGTGTCCTTCAGTGACCCTCCGTCCCGACCGACGTTCTCAGTGTGTGAAGCTCTTTCTCAGCAGCTCTCAGGACGGTGTGTAACGGGCCACCCGTGAGCATCTGAACTCCAGGTAGGACTCGCCGCACGGCTCCTCATCAATGATGCATCAGGATCTGAGCGCAGATGGAGATGCGAGAGGACAGGTTTCTGACGCGAGTCCCTGCGGTCGGTGATACACGTGCGTGAGTGCACTTGTGTAGCGAGGAGCCATTTGTGCGAGTGCTTTGTCGTGTTTGATCGATGCTGTGAAGCTAAAGCCCCCTGACAGGAAGTGCGTTTGCTCTTCGAGGTCAAATTGGTGTTATTAGTCCTGTTGTGCTTCATACACTGCAGTGTTTTAAACGTTGGGCTTGTGCAAAATTCATGAGTGTGAATGTGAATTGAATAGGCCGTGACACACAGGAAGGCAAAACACTAAAGTTTAATGACATACATAATCATATATTAATCATGACTTTGACTAATTATGCCTGTTTATTCCTTCATATGTAGAAACATTATGATTAGATGTATTTCAATAAACTAAACTGACAGAATTTCATCATATTAAATACAAATCTCTGTAGGTGGCATTATTAATAAGATCATGTCATGTTATTGGAAATATTTCATCACATGTGAATCATATGTTTCGCTCTCTCCTCTTCTGGTGTGGGTTTGAGTGGGACATCGGGACCCTCGGTGTGTGATTCGGGTCGAGTCTCAAATGTTAAACAGGTGATGATGAAAGACTGTTTCTCATCACACATGAAGCGCTGCTAAAGTGTCTGCTTTCTCCTCCCGCGCCAGAGACGCTGAAGCCGCCACGAGAAGCTCTATTAAAGATGAGATTGCGAGCGACATTGAGCCCTGACGCTCGAGTGCTTCTGTGTTGTGCTGAATCATTGTGACTGTAAGTGACCCAGTTTCCCATCAAACACTGAACGGAAGATTTCAGTCAAGGCAAACGCTAGCAGCTCTTTTCTGTTCAAACATGAAAGCTGCTAAAGCTAATGCATTAAACCATGCCGACAATATTACATCCAGTGAAATGATTGATATATGGATGGACAGTTTAACTGCATATATGATAATTATCGTTGTTAGCGACGCCGCTGATGGCCGTCATCTGATCGCTCTACAGACGGATTCGTGCTTGAGAACAGCCAGTTAAAATGAAGTTAGTTCTGAGAACAGCTCCAGCATCATCTGAGCACAGCGGACACTTGCTTGATGTTTTATATCTAATGATTTCAGACATTTAAACTGTGACTGAAGTGTCCAAAAGGTTTTTGGGGCCACCTGTATGATCACGTTAGTGTTGATGTCTCCTGTGGCTTCCGTCAGAGCAGTTGAAGACGGTTTAGTTCTGTTCGGTTCTGACGTATTTGTCCTGATGTTTGGATCCAGTACTTTAAAGCATCTTGACTCTCAGAAGTGTGTCATTATGTCGAGTGTCTTGTGGGTTTGTGTGTCAGCGAGGGTTAAATCAGAAATAGTCAGATGTTGAAGTGTCTCTCTCTCACTGTCTGCCTGTCGGCGGTTTCAATAATTCATAGAAATGCTGACAAAAGTGAGAGCGCTGGATCCAGACCGGACCAGAACGGCTCTCCGGGTTTAATGATGGTGTGACTGTGTCAGCAGTTACTGGCCCTCGTGTGTAAAGTTATGAACTCAACTTTCTCCTGTTTCTTTCTCTTTCTTGTACTTCTTTAGTGATATTCCTCCCTCTCTCTTTTATATTACTATCAACAGAAAATCCAAATGGTCTCTCGTTATGTTTTTCAAGCATGTTCCTTGTCTGTGAACGGTTCATCAGTGCACGTTAATCCAAAATAGAGACGCGTTTAATGGAGCTTTTATTGCCTGCAGGGCTGAGCTTCATGCAGAACTCAACTGAGAATGTCTTCATTGAACAAACAGGATGCAGAATTTGAATGTTAGGAAATGCATATAAAATCATTTTGGCAAAAAGTATGCAACATTATCTCTGATATTCATGGAGTCAATTTTCCAGTGGATCCAGAAGTATGCCTATTGGGTAACTATAACAATTCTAATCTTCAGCAGGTTTACACTATAAAACTTACAGAAATTCTGCTAATAATTGCCAAGAAGTGCATTGCAATGAAGTGGAAATTGGATACTGCTATCCCCATCAGTTTATGGCTATCTGAGGTTATATATATACCCTTGGAAAAACTAACATACTGGTTAAGCAATAAAAGTAAAGTGTTTTATAAAATTTGGCAACTCTTTATCAGCTATATGGAAGATACTTCAATAGAACAGATGGACTCTCTTTTTGATTGCGGTCTTACACTGTACTAATAACAATACCCTATATATAAATATATAACATTACCCTGCACCCATTTCATTATATTTTTTGTATTTTTGTTTTTATGCTTATTTTAAGTAATTTATCATTTCTTTTCCCTTTTTTCTCATCTTGTGTATCATGACATGTATAATGTGTTTTGTACCATCTTATATTGTTTTATGTTACAGTTCAAAAGCAAAAATAAAATATTCAAAAAAAAAAAAAAAAAAAAGGAAATGCTCATAAAATCAATTGAATTTCTGAATTTCACATGACTAGTTTTTAACTATGAAAGCAAAGTTTGTCAAGAGAGTCTGATGGATGGATGGATGGATGGATGGATGGATGGATGTTTTTGTAGGTGATGCACCTTTTTAAAATCTAATCAATATTTGTAATTTACAGCCCAGTCTCATTAGAAAAAACGTACCTGTGGGAACATTTTTGTAAAACGAAAATATGTAGCGGCATGTACATTTCGGGACAGTTTCGATGTGAAATGTCCACTGAGTGGCGCTAAAAGCATGTTCAGTTTTTTTCCGAAACAGATGAACGTGAATATGGTACGTTTTTATTACGTTGGTTTTATACGTATCACCACAGTTCTGATTTAAAATGTCCGGTGAGTGTATGTAATGCTCTGGTGAGTGGTACTAATGCTTCATTATGTTTAAAAGTAACGTACCACAAACACTACACCTAAAGCTACCCAATAGTGTTAACAA
The DNA here is from genome assembly GCF_019924925.1 of Ctenopharyngodon idella. Lineage (NCBI taxonomy): Eukaryota > Metazoa > Chordata > Actinopteri > Cypriniformes > Xenocyprididae > Ctenopharyngodon > Ctenopharyngodon idella. Next base: position 17,229,482 of record NC_067230.1, on the reverse strand, counting down.
AAGCAAATGTTATGTAAGAAGCATTCGTAATCATGCCATTTTATCTTGTTTTTGATCTCTCATCTTTGAGCTCTTTTACCATGACTCATCTACCACGGGATTCATATCCAAGCCTTCCGCATCCTAAGAAGTTCAACTCCGTATCAGCTGAGCTACCGAGCAAACTTGTTATGTCAGAAAAACGAAACCTTATGGAGCTGGTTAAGCGATGCAAAGTCCAAAATGTATTTCTGTCATTTTCTGAGTGTGTGGCATGGTAATGGGTATAACAATGTTGATATGTTTGGTCTTGGTGGAATCGATCTGCTACGCTGCTGCTGCTGCTGCTTTTATTGCTGCTGCTGGTGTTGATTATTGCTGCTGCTTCTGCAGAGCAAGTACGGGACTTGCCACTGCCAATACATACACGACACGCTGCTGTGAGCAAGTAAGACATGCTCCTGCTGTACAATATAGCGTACATGAATTACCCATAGCAGATCTATACAGGTGGAGCTGGGGAAGGTGGAGGGTTTCTGAAAGCATGCTGCACTGCTAAGGCAATTGCTACTCATGTATTTGAAGATTGAGCATGTGAGCTCATTGGCTACTGATACAGCAGGAACCAATCAGCTGTGTGCTATAGATAATGATGTGATTTCGAGCAAGTTGAGTTAAAGACCTGTTAGCCTGCGCATCTAGAGTTTCATGACAGAACTTTGTATTTGTTTACAAATGGTGCACTTTGGTAAAAGCGTTTTCAGATCATAACATAATACTGTGCAAGGAGATGTGAAAACAAGTCTTTATAAATCCATAATCTGACCCTGTAATCATAACTGTGTATGAAAATGATTTAAAGTGCTTGCTGTTTTACTGCCTCTCGTGTTCATTTCTGTTGGAAACTGCAGTGATATGTACGTATTGGTACGTATTTTGTGACTTGCAAAAATGTTCCCACAAGTACATCTTTCCATGAGACCAGGCTGGTAATTTAATAGCAAGAATACTGAGAAAATCTAGTCCTGCCCTTCATATTCTGATTTACTCTGAAATATTCTGAAATACACTGCCCAGAGAAAAATAAAGTCGCTGTTTGGATTTTAATAGGCAAATACGTAAGAATCTATGGATGGATCATTATTACAGTGATTATTATGTTTCTAGCATGTTATATGTTTGGCAATGGTTCTTTTTAAACCCTTAAAGATGGAGTGTGTAGCTTTTCATTTTTTTAAACAACCATGTAGGAAGACACATCATGGCCATATTCCAGGATGACAATGTCAAGATTCACCAGAGTTAAAATTGTGAAAGAATTGTTCAGAGAGCATGAAGAATCATTTTCACACATGAATTGGCACCTCTGAGTCCAGACCTTAATTTCATTGAAAGCCTTTGGGATGTGCTGGAGGAGACTTTACAGAGTGCTCACCTCTTGCATTGTCAATACAAGATCTTGACCAGAAATTGATGCATCTCTTGATGGAAATAACATCACAACATTTATTTCCATCGAGAGGTGCATAATTTTTTGGTCAAGATCTTGTATTGACAATGCAAGAGGTGAGCACTCTAAGTCTCCTCCAGCACGTCCCAAAAAACGTATACTGAGGTTAAGGTCAGTGCCAATCCATGTGTGAAAATGAAAATGTGTATGTCATATTAGGGTTAGTTAAACTGATGTTGATGTTCAGTTTCAGCTCAGATTGGATGTGTGTGTGTGTGTGTGTGTGTGTGTGTGTGTGTGTGTGCGCGTTTTCATGATTTATGAGGACACAAATTTGTATAATGACATGGGTATTACACTGGTATTACGACGTAAACATGTTTTATGAGGACATTTCATGAGTCCTCATATTTAAAATAGCTTTAAAAACATACTAAACAATGTTTTATTAAAAATGTAAAAATGCAGAATGTTTCCTGTCATGGGTATGTTTAGGTTTAGGGGTAGTGTAGGAGGAGAGAATGTACAGTTTGTACAGTATAAAAACCATTACGCCTATGGAGAGTCCCCACAAAGACAGCAAAATAAACCCGTGTGTGTGTGTGTGTGTGTGTGTGTGTGTTGTGAATCTGAGGCAGGTGGATCTTCTGTTCTGGGAGCCGTCTCAAGCTCTGAGGGCCCTTGACAGGGAGCACAGGGTCTGTTTGGGTCAGATAAGACTCGTTCAGTTCAAAGTCACTGTTTAACCCTGCAGAGATTCGAGCTGCAGCCGCTTTCATTCACTGACTGATTCTCTTTAATTGCTTTTATTTATTTATTTATTTATTTGTTGCTAGTCCTCTGTTTCTCTTCTTCACATGAGACGGCGTGTTTCCTTGAGCTGCAGTGAGTGTGTGATTGTGTTTCTGTCGTTACAGACGCATGTATGACGATGGGTTTCAAACAGTCTTTCCTTTCTGAATATTCTAAATATTCTAATCTGAATATTAGCAGTGCTGTATTAAAATCCTCTGACGCATCATATTTCAGCACGCGTGACGCAGCTGTGAAACTCCATGATCTTAATTCACAGCTCTGTCACGCTCGTACACCTCCTCGTTAGCTCAGAAGCATTTAATTGAATTTAATATCGATCGGATTGGATTGACGTTACCATGGTCACGGAGCAGTGTTTTCTGCTGATGCTGCTGGAATCACCAGCTGTAATTCTGGAGTCATTGAAACATCTCTCTTACCAACAATCACTTCTGACACACACACACACACACACACACACACACACACACACACGACGCTCCGCAGGGAATGTTAATGTTCTACTGACGTCACTTACACACATCCATCTCAAAGCAGCAGCGTTTGTTTCCTCTGTGGATTGTTAAAGCATTGTGTATGTTCAGTCATCTCTCTCTCCCTCCCTCTCTCTCTCTCTCTCTCTCTCTCTCTCTCTCTCTCTGTCTGTCTGTCTGTCTGTCTGTCGGATGTGGTCTCAGATGTTTCCTCCAGTAATCTCAGGAGTTTGACAGGAGATCTCAGCAGTGTCTCAGACTAATCTCAGTGCCGGACGCTCGTGTGTTTGCAGTGATTGTGAATGCTCTTGCAGGTTTGCTGCGCAGGTGCCAATTACAGCCGGACAGAGACACTTTCCCTCGGGACAACACACTTCTGGCACTGTGATGCCCAGCGGCGCTGAAAACCCACGATGCCCTATTAGTCTCCTCGTCCTCTTCATCCTCATCATCCTCACACTCAAGCACCTCTTGAACAATAAAGTTCAGTGTTCACAGGTGCAGACAGACGTTTGATGTGCTGCTGTAAACACACACACACACACACACACACAGAATTATTTTGCTGTCTTTGTGGGGACTCTCCATAGGCGTAATGGTTTTTATACTGTACAAACTGTACATTCTCTCCCCCTACACTAACCCTACTCCTAAACCTACCCATGACAGAAAACATTCTGCATTTTTACATTTTTAATAAAACATTGTTTAGTATGTTTTTAAAGCTATTTTAAATATGAGAAATGTCCTCATAAAACATGTTTACGTCGTAATACCAGTGTAATACCCATGACATTATACACATTTGTGTCCTCATAAATCATGAAAATGTGCACACACACACACACACACACATACACGCACACTCACACACACACACACACACACACACACGTTGTGTTGATCATTTAGAGGCCTTATAAATGTAAATGAGCGTATCAGGTAAGATCCAGTAGCTGTATGGAGTTAAGCAGGGATTGATGTCACATCATGTCATCCGTCTCTGTTTGTAGTTTATGTGGTGGTGTAGTTACGGATGTCAGCTAGTGATGGAGTTTATTAGCTGGAATTGTTTCTTGCTGTTGCTGGGATTTGCTGGCGTATGGCCGGTGTGAGCCACTAACCCTCGAAGACCCTGTCCAGACCTCACATTTCCCTCTTTACATGTCAGAAATTATAAATTACCCTGCCACACAAGATTAATATGAGCCGATGGCGTTTAGCTGGCAGAAGAGGAATGAAAGGAGCTTTGTGTGGCGTCGGGGAGAGTCTCTGTTAGCGCAGCAGTGCAGGAAACGGCATCACGCGGCTCTTCCTGTTTGTGAGCTGAACACGTGCTCAGATGGAGTCTCTCTCTCTCTCTCTCTCTCTGTGTGTTCCTCAGTTCCTCAGTGCTCTCGTTCCTGCGGCTGAAGCTCCTCATCAAAGCTGCTCTGATGTTGTTGCTTCTGATGCGGCTTCACACTGACTCACGTTACAGGAGCTCTCTGTGAGTGTGTGTGTGTGTGTGTGTGTGAGCCCTCATTGACTGGGCACATGGATGGATGGATGGATGGATGGATATCTCTTCTCTTTCTCTCTCATCCATCATTGTGATTGTGTGCTTCCTAAGAGAACAGGACCAGCCCGTCACCACAGCAGCTCTGCCCTCGTCTCTCTCTCTCTCTCTCTCTCTCTCTCTCTCTCTCTCTCTGTGTGTCTCTCAGTCTTTTCCAGTCTTTTCCAGCCTGTCATGTTGCGAGTGGATCTTCAGCGTTGCGAGTGACGTCTGCCGCTCCGGGGCCGTTAGAAACACGGCCGCAGGGAAAGCCTACAAACGCTTCGGTCCTGTGGGCTTTCGGACTCCACGCTGAGAAATTGCATGGCTGTTGCATCTGATTGGCGAGCGACTGTAGAGATTGCGGTGCGCTATTACTCGTGTTTGTGCCAGAGAAAAGCTTTGAGACGCCATCAGAAGGTCAGAACAGGCAGATGAAAAGAATCGCTCTGGGGAAATTCTGCAGCCTGACGCGTCGCGTCTAAAATGTCAGCCGACAAACACAGGAAAACAAGAGAGACTAAAACTAGAAAGAAAGAGGAGGGAAGAATAAAAGTGATTCAGGTGAAAGAATCAGATCGACGTGTTCTGAAGTGGAGCCGGTTAAACTAGTGTTTTCTCTGAGATTAACAAATCTACTAGTTTTTACACTACTATTACCAGTGTTGCTGTCATTATTATTATTATTATTTTAAAAAGAAAAACTGCTATTAAAACATAAACTGATTTTTTTCGTTCATTTTCTTGATGTGATATGAGATATGATTGACATCATTTATGAGTTAATGGGTTGATTTTCAATCAGGTAAATGCTTTAGGCAGATTTTATGACAAGGGCAAGTCATGTGTGATCTGCTGCCATCCGCTGGCACTGAATAAATCAGTCAAAGCCCAAGCGCATCCACAAAGGCTGAATTACCCATGATCCATTGCTCCTCTGCTCATCTGTACATGTGACCGGTGAGAGAGAAAGAGAGCGAGCGTTTTATAGGGCGTCAGATGTTTTGCATGAAGGCCAGAAAGACAATAACTATATAATAGTTTGTTTGGCAATGTGCTCTGGGCCATAAACGGCAATTAGAAGCAAAATTAAATATTTATTTTTCCGACCTCTCTGTAGTGGGTGTCATTTCAGATTCAAAATGTAATGTGTCTTTAAAAGTGTTTTACAGTGAGTTTTTAAGAGGACGGGTGTGATGTATGTATTACAGGACGACTGTGGACTAATAGAATCGATCCGTCTGTCAGGGTGATCAGTGAGCAGTTTGATCTCACTTGATGTGAGAAGTTCATCAAACTCTGTGACATTTTCTTTGCAGCATAATTTCCGCTCGGAGAGGAGCCGCGTGCGCAGACGCGCACAGGTGGCCGTGATGTAATAAGGATGTATTTTGGTCTGTGTGCAGGAGGAGGAGCAAAGCATTCTGGGATTGCGTTCTCATTTAGAGTTCTCCACCTACTCACAATAACAGCTTTGCCAAGACACTCCTGACTTGAATGTTAAACGCCTCCTGTTTCTGATTGTATATTTATTTCAGGAGTCTCATTCCAGTCTTTATCTGATCATGTTTAATTACGTGACCTTCGGTTTCCGCTGTATGTCATTAACAGCAGGTTGTTGTAATGTACAGCAGAGTCCAGAAGTCTGAGACCACTAGAGACAATGCCTCTGTTTCTCATTGTTTTCTTATAGTTTGAGTCTCAATGTTTGGAGTATCTCTCAGCATCGCTGGAGCTACATGAACTAAAGCTGATGATCATGTTCTCCAGCATCATCTGAGATGACTGATTTAAAGAGCATCTTGAGCTGCGTGTGGTAATTTGTTTGGTTTCTTTATAGGCAAAAATGGGGAAAAAGTTCCAGATTTTCTGTGAACTCCATATAGTGGACCTTTAAAAAGTATTTGATGTTCACAGTGAAAAATGTGTACATGCTTTTGCATTGGATATCAAAATATCAATCCATTTGGCTTTTATCTGGACACTTTCTGGTTGTCAAACGTTGTGGATGATGTTGAATTTGACTGAGGTCATACATCCACTAAAATCCCCTCGAGGACAGCCGGTTAAAATAATTGAATAATTGAGTGTCTGAGTGTGTTAGTTCTGAGAACAGCTCCAGATGACACTTGGCTTTTTTTACATCTAATTCAATGAAATTTTAAATGTGACTTAAGTGTCCAGACGTGTATAAATACTTTTGGGGCTACTGTAAATGCTGTAACAATAACCTGCTGCTACTGTTTATTTACAACCAGCATAAAAGATATGTAAGATGCAATTTTTGGATTTGCCGTGTAAAGATCTTTTCCTTGGTTGATTGGTTTGTTTCTGAAGCACTTCATTGCTCACGGTGAAGCGTCTGGCACGAGTCTGTCTGACGCTCTCGTGGGATCCGTGAACAGCCTGTTCAGTTAAACACATCAAGGACCCTCGTAATAAGTCAAATCTGCCGTCGCCCCACAAACCATCTGCTGGTCATTACTCTGGGATTGATTGCACACGCCTGTCTCTCAGATCAGGAACACGCGTGTTAAAGTCACATGAAATCAACACAGACTCTATTCATGATCCTGCTCTTATTCTTAATAAGTCATCAGTGACGTTAATCTAAAGAAATAAATGTTTGTCTCGATAACCCTTCATCTTAATCGCTCTCTCCACCTCTAAAGCGACTTTCCTCTTCAGCTGACATCATCAGTTCCTCTTCATACAACACCTTCATACAGACATCAGTTCAGTTCGTAATCCAGTGAATCACGTCATTGCGTGTTTTTATCACTGATTTTCCAACACGGTCCATCAGAAGGAATGATGGGCTAGAGAATGAGGTTTAGAGTGAATTTATTCATGACACAATCTCACATGTGGACACGCGTGTTCAGTTGCAGCGCTTTGGACGCTGGAGCTCTTGGCGTGAAGGAGGCGCTCAGGGTGTTTGCGGTGTGTCAGTGATGCTGCTTCATCTGAAGGGATTTTCTCCTGTAGAACTGTGTGTGTGATTTCAGCGGCTGATCTCACGGCTGAACACAGATCACCCACACGCTCTTCACACGCATCAGACCACAGTAACGGGAGTCTCGGTTCAGCACAGGTTGCTGCTGTAGTTTGTCCGGCTGAACTCGTGACGTCAGGTCTGATGAAAGGCAGATCACTGCTTAACACTCCTTCATTTTCACCTGTCAGATGTTCTCAGAGTTACAATGAAGACCGCTTTTACAAATACGGTCCAAAATAGAGCCTGAAACTTTTTCAAAAATTGATCATAAACCATGAAAACATGAAAATAAAATGGAGAATGTTTATTTAGAAAATGTAAGAAGTGAGTAATGCTGTAACTGATCAAATGTATGAACCCAACACGAAATACAGAGATGCCTTGGATAAAAGAGTCTGCCACACAAATAAATGTGAATATAAATCTGCTTACGTGTGTGTTAGAGGTTGTAACTTTGACAGTCTTGGCATTTTACAGCGATTTCTTGTGTTTTGAAAGCGCTTCCACTTGACGACATTGAGTTACTCATGATGATTTCCCTCTCTGTGTCTCGTGACAGACATTTCTCAAGACGAGGACTCACGGCTGCTGTTCACGTTAGTCATTTCTGAACAGAACTACCACCAGGGGATCGTTAGAGAAGTCGAATGACTCCGTCCGTGTGAACGTCAGTATAACTGCAGCTTTGAGAGCAGAACAGCAGTTTTGTGAAGAAGGTCACTTTCCCTCCCTTCAGCGTGGAATAAATCGCCTTTCCCTCCCTCTGAATGGAATATAAATGACTGTATTATTCAGTTTGCTTTGGTGTCTCATATTAAGTGAAGTTAAAATACAGAAGACCAGCCAAATGTTTTCCAGCGCTTTCCCGTATGAAAGGAGGAATTTTAAATATTCTTTTCAGTGACGTTTTGCAGGGAAATGTGCTTTTCTGGCGCTTTTTTTGGGCTGCGTGTGATTTGGAGAAAATTGGTTTGCTACAGGCTCGTGGTATGAGATCAAATGTCCCTCTGGGACTGAAATTTGTGCTGTTGACAATTGAGAAATGTGCATTGTGTGTCTTTACCTGGCTGGCCTTCATGAACTCACCTTTGTGGAGTTGTTTTTAGCGACATGATCTTGATTCAATACGCATATCTTTGGTAACTGTCGCTGTCAGATGGCTTTCAAACAGTTGAACATGAAGACTCAGAACATCAGAGTGTTTGAGAAGGACAAACGCAGGTCAGGATTACAGCTGTGACACCGAGTTAGTCTTTTTCTTGCTTTAAAACCCCAGAGAAAAGCACATGGCAGAATCTGCGATGACCTGCTGCACCGTCTCGCTTCTTTCTTTTTCTGTCTTCTCTGTAACAATTTCCAGCTCTCGTAGCTGTGATGTAGAGCAGGCTGATGTAAAGTCCGAGGCCAGATGTGAAAGCATTCCCAGCGTTCCTCCGGCTCACACTGATGCCACTGATATCCTGTTTATTCCCTGCTTGATCCACATTGGATCCTGTCGGACAAAGACTCTCTTTGTGTTTGTGAAGGTTAAATGTGGACGTGAGACGCTGGTGAAGACGAGTGCTCTCAAAGAATGGAGCATTATGTAAGATGTGATGTGTGTTTGACATGCTGCTTGTGCTTTCTGCATTCTCATGTTCTTCGGTTCCTCACTGTGTGAACATTGCTTGATTTCATTATGAAATTGTCATTGGTTATTAATCAGACGTTTAGCAAAGTCAGGGTTCCTTTCACATGTTTTGTATCAATAAGACTGTGTAGAGATGGGCAATGACGGAGCAACTTCTGAGCCGTACGCTTCTCCACTGCTGCTCTGAGCCGTATGAACCTTTGAACACATCGATTCTTTCCACAGGACACAGGGTCTGTCTCCCCTCACAGACGAGTCTCTCATTCATCTGCTCCAAAAGTCTCGTCTGACAGTTACACAGTATTTCGCCTTTTATTTATTCATTTCACCCTTCATGTGGTGCTTGCCTTGTTGTGGCTTCTTGGTGTTTTATTCATGCTGTGTGTCAGTGTGTGATCGGTGTGTGTGTGTATGTGTGTGTGTTTGTCAAGTTGGGTGGAGCCTTTGTCTCCCAGCATGCCTTGTGCCGTATCAGAGTCTCTGCTGAGGGCTGTTTGATTCGGAGGAGAGTCAGACAGAAGGCAGCGTCTCGCTGCATGAACACGCATGAATCTTCCTTCTACGAACTGGTTTCAGAACAGATGTCACATCTGATGCTTCAAAACAAACTCAAGTGATGTTTAGAGATAACGTACAAATATTTAAAGACCACAATTCATGCACAGAAACATAAAAACATACAGGTATAATAAAATTTTACCACTAGGCTGCATTGACCAGTCACCATCCAGAAGCAGAACAATTGGTTTTATCATGTGAAATAAAACAAAATGTCACACAAACATACAGTTTTTGAGATGATGGAAGGAACCTCATGCAGAGGAGTCTCAGGTCAAACCAAAGGGTCAAATCAAAAATGGATTTCTTGACCCTGGGCTGCGTTCAGGTGTTTTGTGGCTGTCGGCGGGTGAAGAGTCTGTCGTTTACTGCTCCTGTTGTTAGTGATCAATATTAATGGGACACACACACACACACACAGCAGCTCATTTGCTCTCTTCTTCTATTTGAGGGATTATAGAAGATTTACAAGCCACAATAATAATGAAGCCTTTCACCCAGAGACCTGCTTTTCATCTTAATTAATTTCTGAATATTCCTCATTAATTTTACTAGTATAAGAGCTGTGTTTGTGAGTTTGTCAGTGTTCAGATGATCAGATGCTGCTGGTTTCTCCATCATTCTGGAGGTTGACGAATCACTGTGAATTTGCCATTGATGTTCAAGCTGATATTTTCCATCATTCACTGCTCTCGATCAGCAGGCAGCTTGTAGTTTATTCGGCCAGTAGAGATGCTGCAATATCTCTGTCTGACCTGTCGGTCTCATGGCGTCGGCAGTGGACGTCCTCTAAAACTCTCGCTGAGGCGCTGCATCCATTAAACACACTAACACAGACGTTTAGAGTCGAGCTGTTTATCTCCATCCTGCTTCTGTCTCTGTGGTGTTTTTGCTCAGATCTTATGGAAGGGGATAGAATCAGTGAATCAAGACCAAACCAAACCAGGACTCTTTTATTTGTTTTTATGTTTTTATGTTCCAAACAGGCACATCTCGAGTACGCAGTGACTGACCCGTCGTGCTCTTGGCCGGACGTCTCTCTCTGAGTGAAGAATGTTGAGAGATGAGCGTCTGTGATGAATAACTTACGTAACATCCCACGGCCCGCGAGAGCAGCTGCTTCGAGCACATTTAATTAATACAGACCTCCTGTGCAAGCTGGCACAGACCGTCAGCGCTGGCACGAGACCAGCAGAAAGACCAGAAACAGAGAGACAGGAGAGACTGGCATGCTCTGGTCTGTCTGCAGCTCCGCTCATTCAACCAGGCCTGTGTCTACTGGAGTCTTGCTCCTGTAAGGGGTTCTCACTGAGTTCTCATGGAAATCTCACTGAGAATTCACTCAGTTCTCACGGGATTCTCACAGGGTTCTCTCAGGGTTCTCACAGGGTTCTCCTGAGTTCTCACAGGGTTCTCACAGGGTTCTCACAGGGTTCTCTCTGAGTTCTCACAGGGTTCTCTCAGGGTTCTCTCTGAGTTCTCTCAGGGTTCTCTCAGGGTTCTCTCAGGGTTCTCTCAGGGTTCTCTCTGAGTTCTCTCAGGGTTCTCACAGGGTTCTCTCAGGGTTCTCACAGGGTTCTCCTGAGTTCTCACAGGGGTTCTAATGGGGTTCTCACTGGGTTCTCTATTCCCTTCATCAGGAATGACATTTCCATTAAATAAGTCGTATTTAGCCCTCCATTCAGATTATTACTGCAATAGTTTTTTTTGTTTTGGTTGTTCTCGTCATGCGGAGATGGAAGAATCTCCAGCAGAAGTAATAAAAGCTGGTGGCTTGTGTCATTCTGGACGGAAATTAAAATGCAGAGCTGAGATTTGCAGGCGCTTCAATTTCTTTTTATTTTGCACAGACTCTTCCTTCCCTCTCATCTTTCTCTCTCTCTCTGATATTTCTCATGTGTTTTTGAGGCTGTAATAAGGACATGTGATGTGTAAATTTTTTATAACATTATATAAGCAGCATCACCCCTGGAGATCCGTGGCCCCGTTTCTGAGCTTTTGCTTTAAAAACAAGCAGGAGAGGAGGATGAGGAGGAGAGGAGGTGAAGGCTGTCTGACAGGAATCCTCTGGAGCGTCACATCATCACACACTTCACACAAATGATGGAGCGGCTTGATTCGCTGCAGATCTTCTGCTGATGTGTGTTGAAACGCTGATTGGGAAAGATTGAGGTGTGTGTGTGTGTGTGTGTTTGTTTGTTTATTAGACGACTGCTGGTATGTGTAGTCATGGTTACTGAGAGCAGAGCAACACAAACCCACAGCTGTTTAAGAGCTGCTGAAGAGCTGGTCTGCTGGTGTCCCACCTGGTGTTTTTAACCAGCAAGTCTTCCTAGATGGTTAGACCAGCACTATAAACCAGTCTGGAAATTCCCACTGGTCTAAGCATCTCAACACATTTAGACCATTTCGAATATGATTTTTTTTTTTTTTTTTTTTTTTAATCCTGTGCTTTCAGAATTGGCCTGAAGATTTCTGACACATTTTTCTGTGAGCCTCCAGTAGGTGGCGGTGTGTTTTGGTGCTTTGGTTTCTATTCCTCTCCAACAGCTCCTGGAGCCCCAACACTACACATACTGACACACTCATTTGAGCTCCTGGAGTCTCTAAATCAGGTGTTTGATCAGTGTCGGGGACTATAGGAACATTTGCAGATGCTTTTATCCAAAGCAGGGATGAAAACCACTGATCTAGAGTCAACGGAGCTATGCGTGACTTGTGAACGCCAACTATAATAAAATCCCACCAGCACGCCATCAGACAGTATGTCCTCACTGATTAAATGAGCATGTACTTTTATATTCTTAAATGTGTGTCATTTTGACTGAGAATGTTTTTAAGTACTATAAATGCAAGCTCACGTTACTCAGTCAAGATTATATTCTTCAAACCTAATGCTACTTTTCCAGCTCAATTTTTACCCTAAAATTGGAGATTTCAGCCTCCCACCGTTGAGAATAGAAAGGCGTTTAGAGCCGAAATAGAAGTCCAGGCTATAAAGAGAAAGAGAGAGAAGGGAAGAAGAAAATATGGCAATCCTCTTTAAAATATATCTGCGGCAGTGACAGGAAGATAAAGCATCCCTGACAGCTAGACGGCACTCCTGATATTGGGTCCTGGACAGGGATCATTCATCCAGTGAGGAATACGATTGAGTCCATTTGATTTTCTCTTATTTATTGCTGTCCGTTACACTTGAACCGCGTCGATTGTTAATCTCTCTCCTGCGACGTTTTATGCGAATTTACCCTTTCTGTTTCCTATAAATGGGTGATCTCCGAGAGTGACCTGCAGTTCCTCTACACCTGATATAAAACATAAAAACACAGACAGACGGACGGAGAGACAGACAGGTGGCCAATGCACAATCATTAGCTGAACGTTATTGTTTCATTTATGAGCTTTAATTTATAAGAACAAACGTCAGACTGTCTAATGTGTTTTTCCCTTGGGTGCCAGAAATCAGTTAATGAACATGCCATTTAAAACCAAGATGAAAATGTCAGTTAATTATCTGAAAGGAAACACCGCGAGGCAGATTAATTCTGATAAAAAGAAGAAAGTCATTATGGTTCATTCGAGCGCTGTACGGATGACACTCGTGAAGATGCGTGTTTGAGGAACCTCTGAATCGCCTTGAATGTTCTACGAAATCACAAGGTATGATGAAGGAAATGCGTTTAGCACTAAATGGGGCCTGTGGGACAGTCGTGTTTAGGAAGGATTTATAAAGGTCTGCGACAACCTTTAATCTGCGATTTTACCTCCTCCATTAGGATTGATCGATATGTGTTTGAACGGTGGCTGCTGTATGATTCTGCAGCTGTGCCAGGATAAAGAGTGTGTGTTCGTCTGTGTGTTTGATGCCAGTGTGGGACGTCCCGTACTGGACTTTTATTTAAAGGACGTCCAGCTTAAAGAAGCTAAAGAAGTATTATATATGGGAAGAACTGTTCACTTAGAAATAATCTGCCATGTTTGTCAGATTTTATTAGGGTCCGAGCACCGGAGGTTTGAGGACCCTATTGTAATTGCTCGGTCTATTATTATTCTTCCTCTCTGAAATGAATCATATTTTTGAGGGCCTAAACATGCTCGAAAACTCATGAAACTTTGCACATGCGTCAAAAGTGGTGAAAATTTATGTCTGATGTGGGTTTCAGAATTAGGTAAGGCAAAATGGCTTGATAGCGCTACCTACAAAATTTCAATTAAGCGCCCTTCGCGCTACGTTTCACATACAAGTATGAATTTTGGTACACACATGTAACAGCCCAATACCTACAAAAAAGTCTCTGGGAGCAAAATCTGAAAACCAACAGAAAGTCAGATATTTTGAATTTTCTCTGCAAAATTTTTGCAGTTTTTGCCATTTCCAGACGTTGTAATTTAATGAACTCCTCCTAGAGCTTTAATCAGATCAACATCGTATTTGGTCAGTCTAATCTAAAGGCCTTTGCAACGTTAAATTGTGAAGAGCTTGAGTTTTCATTGAAGGGCGTGTCCGTGACGGCCTGACAAAGTCTGATGTTTCGCCATGAAACAGGAAGCTGTTGTAACTCAGGTATACAGTGTCCGATCTTCCCCAAACTTGACATGTTTTATTAGAGTCCTAACCTAAAGACATCTACATGCCAGTATTCAGTTACAGTCATAGCGCCACCTGTGGGAAACAGAAAATGGCATGCTTTACACTGTAATTCACTCCCTGAAACGCATTTAAATATGCCATGAAGTACCAGACATATTAGAAACACGTTAAATTATGCAACACTTGGCTAAGTGCTAATGTATGCGATTAACGCCACGAAACAGGAAGTTGTTGTAACTCAGGTATACAATGTCTGATCTGCTCCAAACTTCACGTTTGATAAAAGTCCTGGTCTGAAGACATCTACATGGCAGTATTCAGTTTCAGTCAAAGCGCCACCTGTTGGCAGCAGGAAGTGTGGCACATCAAAATGACTGTGCCATACCCACTTACATGCATGTCACCCACTGTTCACTGTTTTCCTAAGGCCACCGGGTGGCTGTGGCCCCGGGTGCGAGGGCCCTTTCAAGGCTGCTTTAAGCTTTAATTGATGTTGGTGTTTATTTGAGTTGTACAGGAGTGGATTGCAGTAAAATGTGTCTCAGCCATGCGAGAGAACGAGACCAAAGAGAAACATTGTGAGTCGAGCTGTCAGTCAGTCTTCACTGTTTGCTTATAATACATTCACTCACACACACACACACACACACACACACACACACACACACGCATGGGCGCTCGGTGACTGTGTGTTTCTGTTAATCCTCATTGACCTTCACAAGCATCAGTGCGCTGGATTCACATGACAGACAGACAGACAGACAGCAGGCTCTGTCTCTCTCTCCTCTGCCATTCTGAGGTCCAGAGCTGTCTCACCCTCCGTTTAAAGCCTTTGCTGTAAAAGCGTCACAGTAAACTCACATTCTCACCCTTCTCTGCTGTGATGTTTTGTTGATCAGAGCTTGTTGACTGTCTTAACTGACTCCCCAAAACAACACAAACCTGCTAATTAACTCATGATTAATAGAGACTCGTGGAATGAGAGATGGTTCATGTAACACTCAGACTGTTTATTGTTACACATGAATCACATATGAACAGCCTCGTCTCTGGATTCATCTGGATTTTTGTTCTGAGAGAGAGAGAGAGAGAGACAGCTGTCGTCCTGACATCCTTTCTCTCACAGCAGGGGAAATCCGATTTCTATAACTGTTCTGTATTAATTTGAATCCATTCGGAACTCTGAAGTCATTACCGGGATCTTTTTAAAACCGGTCCAGGGCAACGCTTCTGACCTTGACGTGTTTCTGAAGCTTTTAGGGTGGATTTGAGGATTTGAGTCTGGCATGCTCAACAGCTGCTCTGGGGTCAGCTGTCACTCGTAACGGTCAGTGATGAACAGAGAACCTGATCTGAGACCAGCAGAAACAGACCACACTGTGACACAACTAAAAACATAAAAATGCAGAAAGACTTCTGTTAGGGTTAGTTTACAGTGTTTACAAAAACAATAGAAATCCATGCATTGACCCAATTTAGAGTGCTGAGTAAACGGATGTGTGTGTGTGTGTGTGTGTGTGTGTGTGTGTGTGTGAGAGAGTGTGTGTGTGTGTGTGTGTGTGTGTGAGAGTGTGTGAGTGTGTGTGTGTGTGTGTTTTCTTGTATACATGGTTTATGAGGACACAAATGTTTATAATGACATGGGTATTACAACGTAAACATGGTTTATGAGGTCACTTCCTGTGTTCTTGTAAACCGAATGGCTTAAAAAAACTTACTAAACGATGTTTTTTGAAATTCAAAAAATGCAGAATGTTTTCTGTGATGGGTAGGTTTAGGGTTAGGGGTAGTGTAGGGGGAGAGAATGTGCAGTTTGTACAGTTTAAAAACCATTACGTCTATGGAGAGACCCTGTAAACCACATATACAAACATGTTTGTGTGTGTGTGATACAGGAACACACATCATGAAGAAAATGAAAGAGGTTCAATAAATAAAACTCATGAGAGTTGATCAAAACATCTGATCCAATAGTGATTTCCATTGCATTCTAGGTTTACATTTCATTGGAACTGAACCCATGCTAGTGCAATGCTTTACTGTTTGAACTACAGCAATGTAGCTTAAACACACACACACACACACACACACACACACACACACACACACACACACACACACACACACACACACACACACACACACACACACACACACACACACACACACACACACACACACACACACAAATGTCCAGCACTCTGTCAGCAAATTAAACCTTTAATGTAAATTGAGTTTACAATAAATCTACTAGCGGCAAAAAAGATGGATGAAAATGAAAATTGCTCTCTTGGCAATAGTTACTGACATTTGCATATACATAATTTATTCTGCAGGAGAGAGTGAAAGAGAGAAGAAGAAGTGAGAAACGAGGGAGAAGGAGAGTCAGAGAGCCTCATTACTGAGGAAGACCAGATACAAACACAGATTTAACATCTATCAGCACTGCACACACACACACACACGCACACGCACACGCACACACGCACGCACACACACACACACACACACACACACACACACACACACACACACACACACACACACACACACACACACACACACACACAAAGTCGGTTCTTGTTGTTTTGCTCACAGCAGTGTGTGAGTGAGATGTGTTGTGACAGCAGCTGTTGACAGACCGTTACTGGACATATGCACATCATCACGAGATACTGAGCCGGCGTTCTCACGTAGAACCTGGAAGCGCTGGATGTAAAAAGCATATGAGAATGACACAGAAGAGAAGATATTGATGAATAAAATCGTTTTTTTTGTTTTTGTTTTTGTTTTTGCACACAAAAAGTATACATTAAGGTTGAAGCACTGCAGTCACATTAATTATTTTAATGATGTTTTTACTAGTTTTCTGGACATTGAATGTGGTAATTTCGTTGCTTTCAGTAGAGGATAAAAAACCTCTCGGATTTCATCAAAAATATCTTAATTTGTGTTCTGAAGATGAACGGTCTTACGGGTGTGGAACGACATGAGGGTGAGTAATTAATGACAAAAATTTCATTTTTGGGTGAACTAACCCTTTAATACAACACCAACAAATCCAAGTCATGCAGTTGATGGTTAGTGATAAGCTGGGAAGTTTATGTTGCGTCACAGTGACGTTTCAGTCGGCTGGTTAATGTAGTATGCCAGTAATTCAACATGTGTTTCCTGTTTGTCTGTCTTCTACCTGTCAGGTGTGTTTGTCGATCAGCACCTCCTACTGTACAGTGTTGAATCATTCATATTGCTCTGCTGTAAACCGACCTTTTACAGTTTTTTTGGATTGCTTAAGCACGATTTTCAAAACAGGGCCCGTGTTTTCAAAACACTACACACAATTAACACAACCACACACCCAATTAGCAAAACACTACAGATCCTTTGCATAATTAAACACTCTTGTAAAAACTATACACTTCTGTTTAAAAACCACACTTTGTTACCATATGAAACACACACGTTTCACATTACTATACTCTGTTTGCACGAGTTACACTCTGCTGTGATGAACCTAAAACACTTTTAGCACTTCTACTTCCCTATGATTAGAGTAGGCTACCATCAACAAAGTACAAATATAATGTAAATTCACCAAACACTACACAAGACCAATGTTGCAGACTGAAGAAACTCATTTATTTCTCAACACGCCCAAAATGTTGACATGGAGATTCATAATACTGTAACAAAATGTCACTTTACGTATTGTACTGTAAGTTTACTGAAAAAAACACAAAAAAAAAAACACTAGACATTGTCTCTTCGCCTAGCTGGATCTGGCCAGAGAATTTCATCAACATCACAGGCAATGTTGTCATTAGCAAGACACCTTGGAAAGAAACGTCTTGAATGACGAATCCATCCTTGCATTGCTGCTACCTCCATCTGGTCACAGGCCTCCTCCATGGCTTGGATGAGGGGTACCTCAGCCTGGAGACGGAGATCATATACCTTCCACCGCCATGCCAAGAAAAACTCTTCTATAGGGTTGAGGAATGGAGAGTATGGTGGAAGATATAGGACGGTGAAATGTGGATGTTGCTGAAACCAGTTCTGAACCAGAGCAGAGCGGTGGAAAGACACATTGTCCCAGACAACAATGTATTGCATATGATCGATTTGATTTGCTGCTGTTATGTTGTGCAATTGGTCCAAGAATGTAAGTGTGTTGTAAGGGCCCATATGGGCATGGCGGTGGAGGACCCCATTCTGTGTAATGGCTGCACAGAGTGTTATATTACCCCCACGTTGCCCTGGGACATTGACTATAGCCTTGTGGCCAATGATGTTTCTTCCCCTCCTTCGTGTTCTCGTCAGGTGGAACCCAGCCTCATCTACGTAAATGAACTCATGCTGGATCTCCTCTCCATCCATTCGTAAAACTCTCTGAAGAACAGTGTCAGGCAAAATTGTGTAGTTCAGTGTAGATCTAGTATACATATTACAGTATAGTAAAAGATTATGAGACAGTATGCAAGATCACACTGCTAAAGTGAATACATACCTCTGCATAATCATGCCGCGGTCGTTTCACCCTTTCGGA
This sequence comes from Ctenopharyngodon idella, assembly GCF_019924925.1. Taxonomy (NCBI): domain Eukaryota; kingdom Metazoa; phylum Chordata; class Actinopteri; order Cypriniformes; family Xenocyprididae; genus Ctenopharyngodon; species Ctenopharyngodon idella. Next base: position 17,210,904 of record NC_067230.1, on the reverse strand, counting down.
ATTGCGCTCGAAAGGCACTCGATAAATTTGCTTCATTTGAATATGTTTTTTTTTAGGATGCGTGCCAGTGTTGATGTTGAGACCTGGTGGATATCGTTGAAACTGGCGTGGTTATTGACAATGTTAGCTTGGAGCTGATTGAGTGTTATGTTCTGTGAACATAGGAGGCCTTCCCCCTTGTCGTTCCTGACCCTCAATCCTATGTAGAAAAAAAACAAAAAAAAAAAACAGTATACAATACTACAGTAATTTCACAGAAAAAGGTCACAGAAGTGCTGATAGTGCATAGAATACAGTACTGTAAGCAGTTACTGAAACCGTGCAGATGTTTTTGATATGATGATATTTTTACAATACCTATTTTCCAGTCGAAATGTTCTTATCACACTTGCCACTGTGTATCGGCTTAGATTTGGCTGTACTCGCAGTCCAGCCTCCCTCAGCGTCAGGCCGTGGTTGACAACGTGGTCAACCAGTGTTGCGCGGATCTCATTTGTCAGATTCAGTCCTCTTTGAGCACCTTCTTGTCTTCCTCTTCCTCTACCTCTACCTCCAGCATGGCCTCCATCTCTTCCTCTTCCTCTGTTGATTCCTCCTCTGTTGATTCCTCTTCCTCCTCCTTGTCCTCCTCCTCCTTGTCCTCCTCCTCGTCTTACTCTTTCTCTGACTCTTTCCATTGTGCTTGAAGACCGATGAACTCACCTGCTGCTTTTTATAGTGCTTATACACCTGATTGGTGTGTCTACAATTAAGCAAACAGGTGTTTGCACACCTGATGACTGTGTTGAACCAATTGGTTGGACGGTGCGGTAATTTGACAGTCAGTGCTTTGGTATTGCAAGGAAGTGACTTCATGATAGATTTTTGTGTGTAATGTATGTTAAGTGTGTTTAGTGTTTTGCAAATCACTGTGTGTAGAGTTTTTCAACAAGTGTGAGGTTGACAATGTGCTTGTAGTTGTGCAAATATGGGCTGATGTTTTGCTTCTTGAGTGTAAGGTTTTGCTAATAGTGTACTACTTTTAATTTTAGTGTGTAAGCAATCCAAAAAAACTGTAAAAGCAATCTCACTCACATTTTCATCTTCCATCTTGTTTGAATAGGCCACACACTCTCTTACGGACACACTTGAGTGAGTCCTCTGTTCTGAAAAACACTTTCCATCCATCCGTCCGTCCATCCATCTGTGTATCAGCGGAGTGACGCACCTCGAGCACACGTTTCGGGAGGGAAGTTAATTGGGTGTAATCAAGCTTAGCTGCGTGTGCTGAGAGATTGCATGAAACTCACTGCTGCTGAAACACGTTTGTAAAATGAATGATAACAGCCAAAAACAGCCCAACATCCCATAATGAGCAATGAGAAGAATGATGAGCACAAAATAATAACTGTCTCCTGTAAGTATGTTGACAATATTCCCACAGAAACTCCTTAATTGAATCTGTTTCCCTGCGAGAGATGCGATGTTTGTATTCCTCCCTCTCTCTCTCTCTCTCTCTCTCTCTCTCTCTCTCTCTCTCTCTCTCTCTCTCAGCTTTATCTCCTCAATTAAACTGCTGACATTTTCAACATCCTAGATCTTAAGTGAAAAAGCTCTCGGTTGCCCACAGGATGTTTTCACAATGTTTATGCTGTGCATGAAGTGACTGTGATCTGCCAGACAAACGTCATCAGTTTTTACTTTACGAAGCAGACATACTGTATAATAATAGCAAAATACATGTTGTTTGACGTTGTGGCACTGAGACCATCTCATGAGCTGCTCTTGCTTTCATGAAACATTCTGTAGAATAAAATAGCGGAGAATATTTTGTATTCCCAAAAGTACTTCTTATGAATGTTCTTTTCTTTTTTCTTAAGATATATGTAAGAAGTATTAATTTTCAAAAATCAGCATAAATAACACCTTAAAGTCAGGATAACCTCCATGCTGTACTAAATCCCCAAAGGAAAGATGTTTAATGAGTTCCTCAGTTTGTTTCCAGTGTGATCTGCTCTCTTTCCTGCAGCTCTTGCCAACTGAAGGTTTCTTGTCTTTTCTTCCAGGTCAAGTTAGCCAAATGGTTTTCAGGAAGTATATTCATCAAACGAACGCTTCTCATGCCCTGAAGCAAAAAAAAAAAAAAAAAAAAAACATTTTGATCGTGAGGCACTTGCTGTTCTGAATAGATAAATGTATCATTAACATTTTTCAGGACTAAATTTGTTGTATTACACTATTTTGTTCAGAAGAAAATATGTTTTTAAGTAAATATTTGAGAACTTCTTAAGAAATACACTTAAGAACTTCTTACACCGTGTCCGCACTGGACGCGACAAAGGCTGTTGCAAATCTATTTGTCCTTCATATCAGAAGTAGCGCATGAAGTACATCAGAAATAGAAAAGGGCATCAGTTTACAGTCGGGAATTTGTCGTGTCGTAGACAGCAGTGTGGACAGCAGCACTGATTATAATGGTTTCTGTTTACTTTGGTTGTGTCACACTCTCGTCTGGTGTTACATTTATCTTAAGAACTTGATTAAGATAAATTCTTCAGTCAATTGTTGTGAATCCAGCCAGAGGTCCTGAAATCCTCTGATCCGCTGATGGTTCATTATATCCTTCAAAGTGATGTTTAGAGGAGAAACACCCAGTCATGTGACTCACATTTCTGTTTGAAAATCAGCTTTAGAAAAAGACACTCTCTCTCTCTCTCACACACACACACACACACACACACACACACACACACACACACACACTGACTCTCTCTCTCTCACACACACACACACACACACACAGAGTACAGTAGGATAATTAACTGAGAGATCATGTTTTAACCATCTTTCACACTGCAAAAGCATCATGGAGTTCTTTATACTGCTGCAATGAGCCTTAATTAGTTACACCCCCCCCCCCCCCCCCATACAGGCTGCCACGGCAACCAGCCCCCTCTCGTCGCCATAGCAACAGAGACACGTAACACTTTAATAAGTGGGTTTTTTGCTGTCAGTGTTTGTAAATGTCACCTGACACCAGCTGCACTGCCGGCATCTCCGTCCCTCCGAAAGATCCCTGCCAAAAACCAGCAGGGATTCCTCCATTTCACTGATTTACCCGTGACACACAATGCACAGAATAAGTGTCCGTGCGTCCAGCTGAACTGCGTCCTTCACAGACATTAGATTTAGATTTCACTTGCTGTCCAGCCGGCCTTGACTTCCTCAGTGGTAAATGAGTCGTCGTGTTTTATTTTGGGGATTTGGCACTCAGAGAGAGAGAGAATGCGAGGGATAAATAATGCGACACGCTTCTCTCAGTGTTAATTAGCTGCTGTGCTGTTTCTTTAGTAAATAAAACATTGAGGGAGACACAATTAGCCGAGCCTGTCGAGCTCTCAGCATCTGTCTGCAGCAGCTGTTTCAGACAGACAGAACGAGGAGGAGGAGGAGAGATTCTGGACAAAAACCGCTGGGATATTTCCACTAGTCCTATCTGATAACATTAGAAATGGCACACAATCGGTTTCTAATTGACAAATTACAAATATGTGAGACGTTGGGGAGAGTCTGGAATTTATAATTCATCAACGGCACATGTGACGATGCCATAGACAGAGCAGGGTTTTTAAAAAGTGTGTGTGAGTGTGCATGCGTGTGTCTGCGCATATGTGTGTGTGTGTGTGTGTGTGTGGCCTTTTACTGGGTCACAGCTGCCTGATGCTCAAATATTCCTGCATGGTCAGTCAAATGCTGTTCACACACACACACACACACACACACACACACACACACACTGGCCCTGATCTCTATCTGACTGTATTATTTCATGTATGAAGGCCTCATGTTGTGCTGTTAAATGCCAAGCATCAGTCAGTTTTGCTGACACCGTGTTCTCTGTCTCCGCAGTGGACGGCTGTACGGATTGGTCTGTGGACTACCTGAAATACAAAGTTCTGCTTGGGGAGCCTGTGAGGATTAAATGCGCTTTGTTTTATGGATACATCCGTGCAAACTACACACATGCTCAGAGCGCCGGACTCAGTCTGATGTGGTACAAAAGCACCGGCCACGGAGACTTTGAGGAGCCCATTTCATTCGACGGGAGCCGGATGAGTAAAGAGGAGGACTCCATCTGGTTCAGGCCGGCCGAGTTACAGGACGTGGGACATTATTCATGCGTGTTGAGGTACGTGTGTGTGTGTGTGTGATCTCATGCCAGAAGCTGATCTGCATGTGTATTTTCACTCACGTCTGCAGTGAACTCATCAGTCAGCATCACGACTAAAGCACGATTCCCAGATGAATGACTGGATCAGACGTGAATCAGCAGTGAGCAGATCTACTCACAGCGTCCTTGTCTGACCAGAAAACATCACTAATGTCATCAATAACATTCATTGATTAGATGAGAGAACAATAAAGTGAACAAAGTGGGTGCACTGCATATGAATAACACTATGCAGTGCACTATACAGGGCAGCAGTTTTTTCCTGCAGAGTTTAGATCCAACCTGATCAAGGTCTTCAGGATCACTAGAAAGTCACAGACAGGCGAGTTTGATGGTTGGAGCTGAACTCTGTCGGAAAGTCCACCTCGAGGGCCAGAGTCGAGAACCACACATATCAGGAATACACAGCTGATTCAGGTTTGAAATACGAAGGATCGAAGGTGAATCTAAAGAGGCAGGATTGAGAACTTTTACTGTAGGCTGTTAAAAGACACACGGTTCTTTTAAAGACAGGCTTTCTGAATTGTGATCTCACTCTCATTGAAATCTGTTGCTGTATAATGAGCTGGTTTGGGAGGATTTGATTTGGGCTGATGGTCACATTCATTTACAGTAATCAGGACCAACACTAACTCAATCAATAAAATCAATAACTCATCCATCCGTCCTGTTAGACAGACAGAGAGAGAATGTTGGTGTCTTAATACAGAGACTCATCTAAACAAATGACAACTGTGAATAAAACACATGATGATGATGATGATGATGAAGAGAGATGAGATCATATCAAACCACCTCCTGATGCTTTCATTCAACTTTTTCTGATGCTACACCTTTACGGTTTATGATTTATGTAAGTTCAATAAAGAGGTTTCTTATTCAGGTCACGTCTCTGGACTCAATGACAGATTCAAGCGGCGGTTCTTCTGCATGGATGTTGTTTGAGAACAGCACGTGTATGTTCATTGAGTTCAATCCACCGGAAACAGGGAAACGCGCCCTTCATTCACATGCTGTAATACGTCATTAACCTCGCAGGTAAAGGCCGTTTCCTGAAAATGGCTCATTAGGTTCCCTCATTAGGAGAAGAAGATGTTGGAGTCTCTCTCTGAACTGAAACAGCCTTTGATCTGAAGCGAAACACTGTAGCAAATGATGAAGGAGAATTTCAGCAGCGTTTAAATGAAATTTCAGGAGGAACGTGTTCATCTGATCCTGTCAATCACAACGCAAGCGTATTACCTCATTCTTCTCCAGCAGACCTCGTCTAAAACCATATCACATGATTCCTGCACTGTATATATGTAACAGACGTAGGCCGGTAAGAGCTGTGTGTGTAAACCTCACTCCCCTGATCTCAAGAGGCACTCTAGCCACTGACACTAGAGACTGCGTTCTTTAGCCTTCTTATCAGAGTGAATAAGACTCCCATACGAATGGACCCGGGTTTGAGTCACACTTAGAGCAGGCGGTTTGAACAGGAGGGGTTACACATATATATATATATATATATATATATATATATATTATACATATATATATATATATATATATACATATATATATATATATATATATATATATATATTATAGTGTTGTTGTCGTTGTGTTCAGTGCAGTGTAGAGCCACACTCCTGGTTTATTGTGGCAGTGGAATTTATAAATTGCATTAGTTTAAACAGTCACCTGAACATTTGAATTGTTAATAAAGTTGAAAAGTCAGAAACAAGCATTAGAAAGCGACACAGAGAAGCAGGTGTTGATGTGTTTTTGTGATGTGGAGTTGTAGAGAGAGAACAGGCTCTAACTTCACACTGAATCGAGAGCGGAAGGATATTGGCAGACTGGAGAGGCAGGCAGAAGGAGGCATTATGGGTAAACACTGGCTCCAGCTCATAGTTAATCAGCCGGCCTCGGCGCTGTGACACATGAGTTATGCGTCGGTCCGAATTGTGTCTCCTCCACTTCCAGCAGAGCCTGACCTTCCTCTGGGTCATAAATAATACAGCACTCATAAAATAGTGATTTAAAGAAACACTGTAGCGAACAACGACTGGCCGCAGCACATCTTCAGACAGACGTCACTCAAGGGACAGCATTTCCTATGATATCCGGCGCTGCTGGTGCAGGTGAATTTCATGAACATTTTCCCTAAAAATGCTCAGTTCTATGTGTTTTAGTACAGAAATGAACTGCATGCTGTGTTACAGATGTGAAACGCTGCTGAATGTGGCACTGATGGAGCTAAAAATACATCTGGCATCTTTTTGGCATCATGCAGAATGACCATTTGAAAATATGATCTGTGTTAGATCTTGATCAGAGTGGCTAGCTGTGAGTTACTGTCACCATCTCTTGAGATGAAGTTACAATGTGAGTTTGTGTCTTTGATTTATGTGCTAGTGTACTTCTGAAAGTTGAGTGACTAAACTTCTTGCGGGCATTATACCAGTCTGTACTGCTGAACTTTACACATGTCCTAACCAGCAATCTACACTCTGATTGGCTGTGTTTTGTGATTGTCGCGTTATGCTTCAATTTTTACATTTGTGTGACAGACAAATCGCTTGTTGCATCACACCTGGTTAGGACACCGTGTTAAAAGAGGGAAACGCTCACGATCTGCAGGCGTTCAGAGGGAATATTAATTTAACCAATGATTTAACCAATGCAGGCTTCCCTATTCCCACATAACAGCTTCCTTCATCCCACTAATTAACTGTGAAAAATTCTCCTCCAAGGTCCTTAATACTTCCAACAATGAATCAAACATGATCATACATTTACTCAAAATGCCATTAATTATAAACTGACCAAATTTTTAGTGGATTCACTGATATTCTTACCTTATGTTCAAATGAGCTTAAGACTATGGGTAAATATGTCATCAAATCTACATGTAATGATATAAAAATTCCATTTCACTTTTCTGCTAGCGAGTACAGAGGCAGTTTATTTTATTTTATTATTTATTTTTAGTCATATTGAGCTTCATACAATGCAGATTGTTTCAATTTGTCCAATCAAGTGCTAATAGCAAAATGTACATATAAATATATATACATATATTTATATATACAATTCTATTTTGTATTTTTACACTATGTAATTAATGTTCTATTTATTAAAGTCCTCCTGTGGTGAAAATCAAGTTTTTAATGTTGTTCATATGTCTATCTGGTGTTTTTAATATGCTTTAAGACAAACCATGTGCAAATTCATAAGTCAACACCATTGCTAAGTATTTTCTCTTTAAAACTGCAGTAAACCAAAGACAAATGAGCGGTTTGAAATCGCTGGTGTTTCTGACATCACAAACCACCTTGTAACCAATCACGTCAACGTGCCGGTGGTCTTTAGCATATAACTGATCATGCAAGGGAGTCTCAAAAGAAGGTTATCTTGATATATTTTTCTGTTGATATGAAAAATCGGGTAGATTTAGCAATATGGCGGATGTTTATGTATGTTACGATGTTATGATGAACTATATGTCTTTCTCCACTGATGTTCTGAGTTGTTAGAGCGGTTGTAAGGATAGGCTACTGATTGTTAGAAGGCAGCTGTCTGACTCGTGAATGTGAACATGGTTTGTGTAACATTAGCAACACATTATTAGCTGTTTGATAACATAGGCAAGCAAAACGCTAATCATATTAATTACCGTTATTTGTCCGACGTTGTAAAAAACGATACAATGTGCAGCGTTTACCTCAGTAAGTTGACCGAGTGGATCTTGTCTAACCTCGTGCGAGTGAGTGGAGGCGGGGCTAATTAGCATATTCATAGTAAATGAGGCAAGGGTGTAAAGTTACATTCAAGCTATTGTAAGGCATTAAGAATTTTTTTCACAGGAAAAAACATTTATATATCAATTTTGGTGATCAAAGATGAGTTTTAAGGAATAAAATTATTGACTACACAGGGACTTGTATAAATCTCCAAAACCATGTCTCATCCAGTCTCATCCAGTGTTTTTACGCATTTTTACATTTATTCCAAGATAATAACTAAAGGCAGTAACAATTTAAACAATATATTTTATAACAATATATTTATGTTTAGCTGTTCTTTTTATAGTCAACTTATTTTCATCAGTCATCAAGTTTAGTAAACACTGGTCAAATATAGGCTACCTTTAATTTCCCTTAGCTGATTGCTCACTATTGCCCCCCCCCCCCCCCCCTCCCCCACAGTCATCATGTTTTTAGTCCATTTCAAGTTTGATTTTGATGTGACATAAAGCAGTGATATCTAAGTCACTGAGTTGTTCACTTTTTAATTAATCCTTCCATTAACACCGTCATTTTTTTTATTCAGGCCGAATCACAAACGCGCACGAAAATAAGTGGTGGGATTTATCGCACAAACCAATCATATCCAATCATAACCGATCATATCCAATCATAGCGCGATGGAGGCATTCCCTCCTCTCATGTGACTTCCTTCCATTCATTCTCAGTTACCCCCCACCGCTCGCATTAGGGGGTCTGTTAAAACTCAATGGGTTCAGGGGAGGCAAGAGTGATGTGGACTCCCGCTGTAATTTTACCTGCTGGTGTCGCTGTTGGACAGTGTTACTTTAGAAAAATGAGTTAATGTCACATTTTGTAATATTTGCGTTATTATATTTTTGTAATATTGATGATTTCTTTGAGGAGAGACTGCCTCCCTTGCCTTCTTAGAGGAAACGCCCCTGACGCCCTGTTGCACCTTTTTGATCAGAGTGGAGGTGTTGAGAGTCCAGGGAAGATCCTCAGAGATATGGACACCCAGGAACTTGAGGCTAGTCACACGCTCCACTTTGGCCCCATCAATGTAAATGGGAGTGTATGTGTGGCCCTTCCTAGTCCGCCATTTTCAATTTGCGTTGAAAATGTGTGTTGTAAGTGTGTACCATCATTCCCGAGCTGAACGCCGTTTCCTTTCACAGGCAGTCATGTGGGTTCGCTGGTTAGAGAACACCAATAAACACACACACACAATGGCCCATTTAGCTCTTGAATGGGATCTGTCGAGTCTCCAGCACTTCTGTTTCACAACAAGATGTTTAGAGAAGTATTAAGGATAAAGACTGTGTCGTCCATTGATCACTCATCCGTTCTAAGACACAATCGTTTGTTTCCCGTATCAGAGCCGGTCAGAATATTTAACAGCACTAGACTTGAGGGAACTCATTTGCACAGGTGTGTCCATCTGTCTGATAATCTCACGTCATGTTGAATTTGCATCTCTGTCTCATAAAAATTCCCCACTTAAGCTGACAGCACACTTAATGGCATGAGCCGGGCTGCTGCCTGGGCCTGTGACGGTGTTTTCATCCAGTTCACACTTTGACTGAATGTGTTTTTTAGCATTCTAATTAAGTTTATTTAAACATAACTTAATTTAAATCACTTTCAAGTCATGCTGAGGTCCTCTACTGGGCCCCGGCCTCCTGCGTGATGTTGATGTTTTCAGACTGACCACATTCACGTTTTATTAATCATTGTTACTCATTGTATTTCTAGACTCTGATTTTGTCCACCTGTCTTCCAATGTCCTGTATATAAAGGAGAGCTGTGTTTAGTGTTACAGGAACAGTGTTGTATCATTTCACCAGAGAATCGAACCGCAGACTAATTACAAGACCCTGTTTTAAAACCGGAGGTTGGGATAACATGTTGTGGAGGGATGTTAAGATTTAGTTTTCATTCTCTGGGTTCTCATAGTCTCCGTTCACCATTTGAGTCAGCACTTTTTGTCCTTTCTTCTCTCCGTTCTGCATTGTGTTGTTTCTTCTGTTCAGGGAGTTGTTTTCCAATAAATTCAATTGTGGCAGTAGGAGGCGTCCGCTGAGAGCACCATTCAACAAACCTGAAAAATGGCCTGCTGGCTCTCTGCTCTCATTTCTGCTGATCTGAGATGTCCTGTACCGAAGACAAGCAAAGAAACAATTGCTGAGAATGATGTGAAAACACGACCGACCCTTTTAACTGAGCATTTACTGCATTAGTCCTGTAAAAACTCGTTTCAACGATTAAGGGGATTTCTGAGAGGTTACATTCGCCTCTCTCCTGCTGATCGAAATGAAAGAACGAACATTTGATTCCCTTTTCCAGTGTGACTAAAAGCCTGTGTATAGTGTGAAGCTTGTTGATCGTGTTGGTTTTGTGTGTTTTGCAGGAACTCCACGTACTGTATGAAAGTATCGATGTCGCTCACGGTGGCCGAGAACAACTCAGGTCTCTGTTACAACTCCAAGATGAGGTACTTTGAGAAGGCCGAGCTGAGTAAGAGCAAAGACATCCTCTGTCCTGACATAGATGACTACATACAGTCCGGAAAAGACCCAGAGATCACCTGGTACAAGGTACGATCACGTACTGTATTCACCATTGTTCAAACATGTTAGTTTAGGTGTCGTTTATTTTTACTGTAAAACTCTTCAGTTTGTTTCCATCCCATCATCTTCATCTCCATCTCACCAAAAACACGCTTATGCAGTTTTCGTTCAGAGTTGGAAATAGAAGCTATTAGGCAGAAAACAGACCTTTCATCAATCCTGAAGTCCTGAGGCAAAGAAGATGAGACGGAGAAAATGGAGAGGAAAGTTGTGCGAGTTGGTCAGTTTCTGCCAGCCGTAAGACTACACTAGCACTAATTCATCTGAAGTAGATGAGTGTCAAATTAAATGTCTGCTGCACTTTAGTTTCCGGCTAAATTGAATCAAAGACAGATGATCTCTGTGGATATTCGAGCAGGAAACATGACTGGATTTAGTTAGCATGAAAGTAAACTGCTTCATCCTGCACAGTTTGAGGTAGAGGCGGGCGATGAACCGCAGTGTGAGCAGTCTGATTCTCCAACAAACGACTCATTTGATCTGGTTCTTTAAATGAATCATGTTTATATCAGTTTTTATACCGTGGCTACATATAAATTGAGATAATTGACCTGCTTGCAAAGATGTTTCGCTTACAGCTCTTGAATCATTTCCTTCTTCTTCTAAAAACATTTTTAATATCTTGTAGTGTTACTGACAATTAAAAACCCTTCATCTTTGTCAGTTATGTCTTTGCTGACATTAAGACTGGTTAACTGCAGCACAGTTCATGCATCATCTTCTCATGGTTCACTGCTTTGATAATGAACTCATCTGCTCATCTACATGGAAAATAATAAGTGGTAAATAACTGATTGACAGGCATTTTGGCAGGCGTTGCCAAGGCAACAATTCATAGATGAAATTCTAGCTGTTGTCACAACACTGTCAAGTGTGAAATCAGTAATGCTGCAGTCTGTTGACAGCATTGAAAGCCGCCCACTTATTTATTAACGTGTCATTCCAATGAAATGAGATCACAGCCGCATTAAACACCGGATCTGTTTATGGATGTAGGAATGCCGGCCGAAACAGTGGAGACAGAGCATCGTCAGGAAGGCGGATGTGCTCTCCATCAAAGACGTGCGGGAAGACGACATTGGAAATTACACGTGCGAATTACAGTTTGGGAGTTTTGTGGTGAGGAGGACCACTGATCTGTCCGTCACAGGTAAGATGTTCTTCTAAACCAGGGCTGTCCAGTCCTGCTCCTGGAGGGCCAGCGTTCTGCAGAGGGTCGACCCTAAATGAACGCACCTGGACCAGCTAGTCAGTGTCTTCAGGATCATGTCCAGGCGGGTGTGTTGGATCTAAACTCTGCAGGGACGAGGTCCTCCGGGAGCAGGACTGGACACTGCTGTTCTCAGAGATTTTAATTAATGTTACACCTGTCCTATAGTTTGGATCTGATCTGAAATGATCCGTATGTGAGATGAATGAATATGTTTTGATGGATTGTGTGTGTTAGGGTTACAGTCTCGATGGCAGCATGAGAAATCAGCCCTAGATCTGATCCTGCATTGCTGTGGCCCGCCTATAACGGCTGCCATGATCTTCATGTAGTCTGATATTAAGCTGAACAGGAAGTGCTCGTGCACAGCAGGAAACAGCGTTATGAGCATCAGCTTGGCTGCTCTTCAAAAGTCCACTGATCAGTTTATTTCGTTTACTTTCAGGCTCGGCTGATAAAGGACACACACGTCCTTCCTGCTGTTTTAGGTTTAGAAAAAGGTTGTGCAAAATTCAGTTCAAGTGAGAATTTGAATTGAATTGGTCACAACACATAGGAAGTTGAATTGGAATAATTCAGAGATGCAGATGATGCATTCTGGGAAATGGAGTGATCTTTCATTTATTCAGTGTATTACTGTATACAAATTCAGATTGCAGTTTTGCATCCTGTTTGCTACTTCAGGAATTGAATCAGCTTTTATAAGGCGCTCCCAGTTCAGTTACAGTGCTGGAAACAGACGGTGAAATTAAAGGTTGATGGTCCATCTTTTGATCATCTTTCACTGTCGTGGTCTCTCAGGTCAAGCCTGTTATCAGCTGTCATTTAATTCACGGCCCGTCTGGAGGTTCTGTCTGTGATGAGCAGCCTGTGTTCCTGAGTCACTCTCTCTGTTTCAGTTTATGGTGCTTTACTAGCATGACAAATATTTTTACATGCGTATTGCTAAAGCATTGGCAGTGTTGCTGCGTGCAGTTAAAACAGTTAACATGAGAATAGTCCAAAGCATAAACATGCATTAAGAAAGAAAATAAAACAGTGTCATTGACAAAGAAATATAAAATGGATGACATTAAAGAATATGATTACAAGTAGATTAAATAAAAGTCATTCTATTAATGCGATGATAGGAAAGAGCATTGGTGAACTGTGTTGGAGACACAGACTGGAGTTGGTCACTCGTGACAGACGGACACATGCAGACGTCTGCACATTCCCTCTGAGAGACCAGCAGCTTCTCACTGTTTGACAGAGACTCAAAATTCTGATGTGTGTGTTTCATTTTGTGGTAGAACTTTGTGGCAGCCATGTTGGCCCATCTCTATAGAGGGCCGCTGTCCTGCTGAGTTTAGCTCCATCCCTAATCAAACACACCTGGAAAATCTCACCAAAGTCTTCAGGATTACTTGACAATTACAGACAGGAGTGTTAGATTAGGGCTGGAGGGAAACTCCATCGTGATGTTGTGTCTCTGTTGTAAGTTTGCGTCCAGTGAGTCTGAACCTGCTCAAGTTACTCTCCGTGTTTTATCTGAGCACTGATAGTCTGTCATTTTGTTTTGTTTAGGGTCAGAAATCATTGACTCTAACCAAATGAATGAGGTAATTGTGTTTCGTTTGTGCTGTAGTTTGTTTGAATCTAATGGGTCAGTGTTGTTGGTGTGATGGTGGTCAGGAGATGTTAGTGAAGCAACTGAGACAGGATCAGCTAAAGACAGAGCTCTCGGGAAGGCACATGTATCAAGTATCTTCAAGAATCTGCCTAACATGACCTATTATGCAGAAATATTTCAACTTCAGCTTGTTAAAGGATTGACTTGAGTTCACCCAAAAATTAAAATTGTGTCATCATTTACTCAACCTCATGTCGTTCCAAACCCGTAAGACTTTCGTTCATCTTTGCAACACAAATGAAGATATTTTTAATAAAATCTGAGTGATTTCTGTCCCTCCACTGACAGACAGCTAGGCAACCATCACTTTGATGCTTCAAAAGTTCATATAGAGATCATAAAACTAATCCATATGAATTTAGCCGTTTAGTCCAAACTTTCTGAAGAGACTCGATCGCTTTATATGATGAACAGATTGAAATTAGGCTTTTATTCACATATAAACATTCATCAACGCACACAACAGTTATGGTAAGTTTGAACCAATGAGGTTTGCTTTCACAACTCAAGCATGTTCGGTTGAGCTTATGTTTATGTTTGCTGATGCTGATCAGTGTTTATATGTGAATAAAAGATGATGGAGAGCAGATCATTCAGGCGAAATCTGACATAAACAACGGACAATATATAAATATTTCATGGATTTAACGCTTTTGTTAAAAGCGTTAATATGCAGAGCTCTTTTCCTCGGGATTGTACTACATATTAAAGAGGACCTATTGTGCAAAATTTACTTTTACATGGTGTTTGAACATAAATCTGTATCGGCAGTGTGTGTACACAACCACTCTATAATGGTGTAATGGTATAATGTTTTACATTATGGCAGATTATCCGAGGCAGGAGCTGTACAGGTTCCTCCCTCTTTTGGAAAGCGGGGCTGGGTGGGGATTTACAAATGGGCATTTAAAACATGGTCTGTGGGGTATTTTGAGCTGAAACTTCACAGACACATTCTATGGACACCAGATATTACTTATATTACGTCTTGTGAAAGGGGCATAATAGGTCCCCTTTAAAGATGACGGGTTCATGTCCGTCACTCCTTCTGACCTGATGGTCTGAGTCTCTCTCATTGTGTTTCTAATACTAAATGTGTTCTTACATGAGCTGTCAGTTACCCAGACAGCATCTGATTTCATGCAGCCCTGTTGGAAGAAAAGATGTTTTTGTGGTTGGGATAATGTAGGCATCAGCACCTGCTGGTAGATGCTGTAACTACACCATCTGTGGGCAACAAGCATCTTTCTCTATTGATAGACATTCAGAAGTGTCCTGTGTTTGGAACTTTTTTGCCAGCAACCTGCAAATTGCAAGGTGAAAGCACATCATGTGCAGTTTTGCCGTCTCGTTGAGGCCAGTATTCACAGACCTCTGAACTGTTGTTCAGCAAGGAGGATCCTCTGTGTTCATTTTTCACTGTTTACCAAACAGCCAGATTCAGCTCATTAATATGCATCACTTATAAAAATGGCTTATCTACTTCCTATAGGACATCAGCTTAAGATCCTCGTCCTGGTGCCCGACTAATGAAAACAGATGATTATACTTATTGAGTTTGTGTCATGGATTTGGCCCTTGTGTGTCTCACAGTAAGTGCTTAAAAACATGTTCCCGAATGGAGGGTAGAGATAGATTTATTTTTCTTTTATAGAAAGAGATGGAAATCTTTAGGCATGTGATGAACTCCCTCTGGACCTTCATAAAAACTCCATATCAATTGTAGCACAAAACTCTAATATCCAACTGCGAGTTTATTGTCCACAATGTCTTTACCATGTACTCTAAGTTACGTTCTTTACAATATGAACAATAATATGATCTACTAGCCTATTTCTGATGTCAAAGCTTTGAAAGATTGACATTTTGAATAAATGCTTTTGTCTGTTGAACCTGCAGATCAGCATCAGACAGAACATACATGTTATTTAGTCATGGTCAGTTTTCTTTATTTTCTCATCAGGAGCATTCATATTTGTACAACTCTGGTACAAGTTCTGGTTCTTTAATCAGGTTTGGGAAGCATCATTCTAACAGTGCTGATATTTAGTATAACCTCTTGCCTGTGCTTGTCCAGAACTGCTCGGAATGGGATTCTGCCACCATGTAAAACCCGGAGAGGAGCTGGAGTGGAGTAGAAACCTCTCCAGGATAGGCAGATGTTTGTCCGAGTGGAAGTTACTCGGATGGTACAGAGAGTAAATGAGACACTTGCTTCCACAAATGTTTTTTTGAGCCATAAATTCCATGTGACTGATCGTTCAGTACATGAGATCTCGTCGCTCTGATATATTCCCTGAGAAATGTAGCTTCATGCTCCTGGTATGTGCTTCAAATGCTGAAGCATCTGTTTATTTCTCCTATTTGTGATAGTGATAATACAGTTTTGGTATTATTTTATAATGCGATAGGAAGTGAGTGGGTTACTATTGGGATTTTGCCAGAGAAATATGGATCTGCAGATCCTGCAGCTCAGAGAGGATTCTCTTCAGATGAGCCGTTATATAACAGCGCCGCACGTCACGCCGGAGAGCTGGAAGAAAGATCCGGCTCATCGTGTGCAGGTAAACATCTGAGTACACAGCAGTGTCCGTCAATTCTGCCGTTTTATTCTGCGGGTTACTCTGATTATCACATGAAAGGTGGGGGGAGGGGCTTAATTATTCACTTAATTGAGTAAAATTAGTGTGTGCCGAGGGCTCAACGGTCTGAAGAAACACAGCTCTATTTCAGGCAGTGGTTTGGAGGAAACAGAAGTGAACGCTGAAGCATTTGAGTGTGTTTGTGCAGGCGGAGCGGAGACATATTTCCCCATCCTCTCTCTCTCCAGGAACAGTGAAGCTCATCCCACATAAAAATCAATATTTAATGTCTACATTTTATTATGATTTTTTTCTCTTGTGCTTTTCTAATATGAGCTTAGATGATTCAGTGCTCACTTTGTGTGTGATATTAGTGTGCGTTGTGTTGTTTGTGGCGCCCCACGTCACCTGTCAGCTGAACTTCAGATCTGTCACTCAAACTGCTGTCGTCGTAGCAACAGAGTGGAAAATAATGAGAGATATTCCCACCTTATGGTTCCTGTACTGCCATATTACATGTGAGAGGGAGGGAGGTAGGGAGGAAAAGTGAGGGAAATGAAGAGAACAGCTGCAGTAGAAAGAGGGAGAGAAACAGACGACGAAGGGTT
Source organism: Ctenopharyngodon idella (assembly GCF_019924925.1). NCBI lineage: Eukaryota > Metazoa > Chordata > Actinopteri > Cypriniformes > Xenocyprididae > Ctenopharyngodon > Ctenopharyngodon idella. The sequence goes on along the minus strand of NC_067230.1, from coordinate 17,194,237 downwards.
GATGCAGAGAGAAGAAAAATATGGCTGAAGTGAGAAAGAGAGAGAGAGAGAGAGAGAGAGAGAGAGAGAGAGAGAGAGAGAGAGCGCGTTTGGAGTATTCAGTATGATGGATGACCAAGTGATCAATGCCAGCGATCTGTCATGTGGCTCATTTTCATAAATACATTACTGATGGAGTCGCTCATCCAGCGGCAGCTCTCTGTACAGGGTTAAACGCCGGCGACCCTCTTCATATACAACACCACTCCACATTTCTCTCTGTCGTCTCGTCAGGACGTTTACATGAAGCTACAGCAGGCTTTATGTACTTGAGCTGCAGTCAACATCTCTCTATCCATGTGGACGTGACATGATGCCTAACTGAATATTTGAAGGATTAAATGCTGTCGCAGTCCGTTAACTTGTACTGTATATACTGGGTTAGGATAAACTGTGTGTACTGAATATACGCCGAGCTGCAATCGCATTATCATTATATTCACAAAAATCAGACTGATACGATTTCAGTGGGACTAAAGCATTTATGTGACATTGTCAAATGTAGTGCACTAGTCTGACTGAAATGTCCACATACTTCCACAGAGTTCACCTGTTAAATCTGACTGGATAAATCGACTCAATCACAACATATGGATATGAGCTTAGGAGTTATTGTTTTCATGTTAAATCACCGTAAAGCTGCTTTGAAACAATCTGTATTGTAAAAAGCGTTATAAAAATAAAGATGACTTGACTTGACAAACCTTTTTTCACAAGAATTTGCATAAACTTAGCGATCGAGTTTCACGGGGTGCTGATCAGATTATTTCAGACTGAGCCATCCATGGCCTACCTTTATCTCTCACACACACACACACACATACACGTTTGTTTTTGTGAATTGTGGGGACATTCCATAGACGTAATGGTTTTTATACTGTACAAACCGTATTTTCTATCCCCCTACACTACCCCTAAACTTACCCATCACAGGAAACTGTGCACATTTTTACTTTCTCACAAAAACTCATTCTGTATGATTTATAAGCCTTTTGAAAAATGGGGACATGGAGTAATGTCCTCATAAGTCATCCTCTCCTTGTAATACCTGTGTCATACCCATGTCATTATACAAATTTGTGTACTGATATGTTACAAAAACACGCACACATATACACACACACACGCATATGTGGATAGTTACATGCTCTCTGAGAGCTTCACCATCAGTGCTTGATGTCAGACAGGGAGATTTCTATGTCCCTCTGATCAAACATACTAACTACACATCTCACATTCATGTTTGACATCACACACACAAACACACATGACAGACGTGTGTATGAGAGTCTGTTTGAATATTATCCTAGATTAAGCAAACAATATAGTGTGAGGATTGCACTGAAGAACGGCCCTGTGATGATGGGATGTGAAGGAACTGTTACAGTGAACGGGATTTTCAAGAACAATCTGGACATTTATGTTGTTTAATATTACCCTGTGACGTCTTGTTTATCCAGAATCTTCTAAATGGACAAAAACTGATGAGTGGTCTGAAGACACGAGGATCCGGCAGGAGATAGAAACTCATTTTGAAGGGAAACTAAAAGAAAAGTTGAGACTTTGTGCAGCGCCTGTCGTCCTGATGTGTGTCAGGGCTTTGTGATGAGGAGGCACTTTTCCTCTAAGCTCAGAGTAGTTTTAAATAAATGAGCGGCGAGGCCGCGGCCAGCGTGGAGGAGAATGTCTAATGTGGTTATATTTAGAACTCATTAGTGAGGCCTGGCCAAATGAAGGGCTGTTTTAAAGTGTTCTTCATTAATTACACAGGATCCTCCATCTTGATGGAGTGCGAGTGAGATGAGTTCTGGATTCTAAGAACCATATTCAGGTCAAAGAGATCCATACAGAGATTTGCACATGATATTGACAGTTGGGTTGACAGCGAGCGGCCTGCCTTCACGTGTGCAGAACGACCATGTGGCCTTAAAGCGGAGCTTCTCAACCTTTTCCATTCCAAGGCCTCCATATAGGATGAGATATTCGCTCTGCTGTCATTATGACAAAACTGCTTGTTTCCCAAACTGGGAATGTCAGTATATGAATTAACAATTCATTTCAAGAACTGCATGTTAAAAAAAGAAATGTGATTTCAGTTCACTTCTTGACTACGTATTTTAGCACTTTAATTGACTTTGATTATTTTAATATATTATTAATAATTGTTATTCATTGAAATAATCTGGACGCCTGCTGAGGCCCCGGTTGAGAATCAGCACGAGAAGTATACCTCCTTTAGTCCCAGAATGCATTGCGATGAGCTCATGAAAAACGTTATAAGTTGATGTTTTCCAAGAACCATTTTTCTTTCTATTATTGTGCTTATGACAGCGTTTTAGTTATCAACATATTAGCATATTATCATATGCTTCTGGAGACGAGCAGCATTAGTGTGGTGATTCAGATGATTTGTTTAGGTCAGTGGACATTGAGGCTACTAGGGTTTGGAAAAGACTTGATTTATGAATGTTTTACTGTGAATGTAGTGTGTTTGTAGGCTGAATACAGTGTTCATTTACAGTAAAAAGTCATGACAATCACAGTATAGTCCGTAAGACATGAAGACACTTCATACTCCTCAGCGGTTATGTATGTATGTTATGTATGTATGTTATGTATGTTGTTATGTTTGTCGCAGCATTCAGGGCGGCTCTGATGAGGCTTTCAGTGCTGCTGGTACAGTAAGCTGCTCAGCTCTCACATCCTGCTCTTTCTGTTTTTGATGACACATTTTCCTAGTTCTGCTACTTCCTGTGAGTGACAGTGACAGTTTTTTTCTCTAGTATACCAGTATGCATTGATGCACGGAGCTACAATTCAAACAGAAAAGCAGAAATGTGTTCTATTTAAATATTTTTCTGATAAGCAGAGACCATCCAGTTTTCCATCCAACTTGCATCAGACTAATTAGACCTGAAACCGTTGTGTTCATCCTGACCCATGACCAGTACATTAATACCGCCCAATTATTCTCATTAGTAGTTGGATGAGACACACCTCACAGTTGGCATCCTGGGAAACCAGAATGGAGTCCAGAATTATGTGGCCCAGATTAGGGTTCGACACTCTGGACTCGCTGGTCTGGTGAGACAGAGACATGTCGTCTGTGTGAAGGTGATGGTGTGTCCTCCTGTCTCTGTCTTCCTGAAATGCTTGAGCTTTATAAATCAAGTGCATGTGGTTAAAGGTTTTATATATGAAACTGCATATGACTGCTATCCCCTCCACATTTCTCTCTCTCACTCTCTCTCTCTTTCTCATTTTTAATCCTCCTCTCACAGAAAGCACTCTGCACATGTCTTAAAAGTGAGTCAGTGAATAAAAGGCCGTTTGATGATTTTTTTTTTTTTTTTTAATTCTAGCTGCACTTTCATTGCTGTGTGAAATGAATATCTTTGCTAACAGCTGTCCAAAGGAGGTGTAGTGTGCTCTCTGATCTGTTTAAAACAGCTACAGGTCCACATGAATGCACTGTTTCCATCCTTTCAGCCATTAATGGCTGTTAACATGTTCCATTTTCTCTATGAATCACAATCTGAGTGTGTGATGGTGAGTTTAGTGGCTTCCATTCAGTTTGCTTTGAAAGGAGTTTTGGGGTGTGGCTAGGGGTGGAGCTAGAGATGTAATTTGGGGTGTGTTTAGAGGTGGAGCTAGAGGCACGGTTCAGGGTGGAGTTTGACCGTCTAGATTGCAGCCAATATTATATTACGTGTTGTGTGTTAAAATACACACATTCTTTGAGCTCAGCATGTGTCCATATTCCTGTGCAGAATGCATTCATTGTTTCCATTTCATTCTCTCCTGCGAATGATAAGTGTTAATGGAGTATGTGTAGATGTCAGCTGTCTCATGAATTCATACATCTGGGATCTTTAATGACGATCACACATCATCAATTAATGCGTCTCAAATTATCACTCAATTTGTGTCTCAGCGTTCAGGGTGTTAAACTGCTGTTAATGAAACTCAAAAACACTTTGCTTTCACACCAACAGGTTTTCTGCCTTTTTTAAACCTTCTTTTGGGAAACACTCAGTGTTTCCATCTTCAAATCCACCTCTTAACACTATGATATCAGACATCCATTCAACTACAAACATATGAAAGAATGATTCAGTGACCTTGAGATTTTGATTTTCCAACATAATTTACTGTGATTGTTTAGATGGCTCTACTGCCTCTATAGATTCATTTGGAAACTACAGGCAATAACCTCTCATCAAAATAAGATGCAGACAATGAATGATAATGTCAAGATATGTCAGGCATATTTTATGTTTTCAAGGTGTTGGTTTATTTATGAAATTCAGCGGTACATCATTGAAGAAAGAATCTGACATGAGAGAAGAAGGGAAGTGCTTTATTTTTATGCTCCAGACCTGCCCAAACTTTAACTCTGTTTTTTCCAAGATGGAGTAATTGGCTCTCAGGCAGAGCTTGAGTCTCGAGCTGTCAGTAAACACATCATCTCTATATAATTGAACACTTTCCTGTAGTTTTAATAGCACATTGTTTCAATGGCAAGTGGAACAGACCTCATTCGTCCTTCCGTTTGCTTTTCTAAGGGAAATAAGTCTTATTTGGCTCATTTGTGTGTGAGGTTTTCTTAGGACAAGTCAAACTTCTAAAAAAGAAACACTCCAGGCTGTAAAGCCCCTCACCCAACTTCTTCCAAAGCATATTGCAGGTGGCGAAAGGTCTGGACCGACGGAGCAGGACTCTCCTTCATGTTTGTATGGACTGTGAGCGACTGTATAAATAATTCAGACTAAAGCTGTGTCATGTGACAGAGACACATTCTCCCGTCTGGATGCAATAGGCTTTGTGTGTCATACGGAGGGGTCAGATACACGAACCCAGTTTCTGTCTCTTAATGGGAGCGACGGGTTACATTAGACATAATCATTTCTGTGTGGTGTCTTCAGCCCCAGCAGGCTGTAATTTTCACCTCCACGGCCCCTCTGCCACATGACAGCTGCTGGAGCCGTGACACTATCATTTTCCCTCCTGTTTCTCCAGCTCTCGCTGACCTGTGCGATCATACATGAGCGGCAGTTCTCGCACCACCTCTGCCCTTGTGTTTTTATTATTTTATTAATGGCTGTCACCAATGCCATTAGTTCTTCTGTTGGAGGTTCAGTTTTCTCTTTACTAACATCCATGTTCACTTATTTGTTTGTTTGTTGCACATATTATTACAAATTATATATATATATATATATATATACAGTATATACCGATCAGACATAACATTATGAGCACTGACAGGTGAAGTGAATAAGGAAGGAACAGTGGTGAACCGGGACAGGGTCATGGGCGGCCAAGGCTCATTGATGCACGTGGGGAGCGAAGGCTGGCCCGTGTGGTCCGATCCAACAGACGAGCTACTATAGCTCAAATTGCTCAAGAAGTTAATGCTGGTTCTGATAGAAAGGTGTCAAAATACACAGTGCATCAGTTTGTTACATATGGAGCTGCATAGCTGCAGACCAGTCAGGGTGCCCATGCTGACCCCTGTCCACTGCCAAAAGGCAAAACATTTAGAGTAACATAACATTGGAGTTCAAATTGAATTTTTCATCATGAATATGTTTTATATTGTTGTCAGTGTCTCTCTGTCTCAGTGGGTTAGTTGTGGTGTTACACACACACAGCATGTGTTGTTGTTGTTGTGAACGGGTCTCTGGCCGTGTGCCCTGAATGTGCTGCTAAAACAAACTGACCTGTTTGAGCAGGTGGACAGGCTGGCAGTGTCCGTCTCTGAGCGTTAGCCCTGTGTGTGTGTGTGTGTGTGTGTGTGTGTGTATCAGTCCAGTAGTCCACATGTACCGTCAGCGTCCCTCACATGTTCCTCTCTGTATATCTCTCCATCACTCCTCCTGTTGTCCATCTGCATGGACACACTTTTAATTTTCTCATTTATGATTATTCCATGTTTGATAAACATTTAACCACCATTAAAAAGATTCATTCATTCACTGGCAAACTAAATGAGCATAAATCTTTTCTCAGCTCTTGTTGAGTTTAATGAGAGCGACCGCGGTCTTCTGATGTGCCAGGTGTTTGTTCAGATCCTCCATCACTGCAGCATTTGTTTCAGCTAGTGAAGTTTGTCAAGGGCAGAACTGAACGTGTCAGTGTTCACTTTAATGTTCTACTGAAGAGAACAGATGGCTAATGTGTGACGCTCACATCTGATTGGCCAGCTGAGATTTCAAGATAAAAACTAGAGAGAAAGAGAGTGAGACAGACAGAGAGAGTTTCCCTCTGAGCAGCCCAAACATTTATAATCTCCTGCAAACATCTTGTAGATTTATGGAGTTGAAGCCGTCTGTTATCTGACATCTTTGTGTGTTTTGTTGAGGCACAGACAGTGACATTCATGCATATTCATTCAATTAAAACAATCAAGTGCCTCTTTCTGATTTCCACTATAAACTCTCGACACGAGTGGTGTCTCTTCAGAAACAACACACTTCTTCATGCTGCAGCGAGAGGGACATTTACTCTATCTCTTAATTAAAGATCATATCACATCATTTTCTTCACAAGAGAAGAAAAATTCACTTCAAAGAAAGAGTGAGAAAAATCATTTCTGTAAGTTCACCAACTGAAAATGAGGCAAAGTTATTTGCATGAGAAAGATTGACGTTTTTAATATCCACTGCAGCGGCGGCAGGATTGGCGTGACTGAGCCGTCAGCGGCTGAAGAAAGAACACCGTGTGCCGCAGCCATCCAGAGCATCGTCCTCATTATTGAGAAAACAATGCGTAATTAAAGTAATCATGATTAATTACCATTCGCTCACCACTTGCACATCTGCTTAATTATAAGTTTGGAAAATTCCTTCGCATCTGAATTCAGATTTGTGTGATGCTTGTTCTGATGTGGTGTTGATGGTTTAGAGCATCCTGCTCGTTTCTGAAGTCTGAAGACGACTGGATTTGTAAACAGCTGGATGTTCGTCCGTTGTTTTAATTACACAGAAGCGCATGAGAATTGCCTGTCATTGCAGGGAGGAATGAAGCCCAAAGCTAAACGTTTACATCACACAAGGCCGCTGCTGAGAAGGCAGTATACAGTGACTTACGGGAATCGATAGAGCATTTTCCCTCTGTGCTTCATAAAGGTCTCAGCGTTTGCCCCGTTACAGACGTCTAGAGGGCTGCTGGACTGCAGTAGGTGGGCTAGCAGGGTGAATGAACATGTTCATTAAGGGAACGTGCTGACAACTAAAGCCGCTTTAACCGTCAGACACCCGGGAGTCCCCGGAGAGGAACCCTCGGTGGAGAAGCGGGGCGTTAACCACAGTGTCAAAGCAGGTGGAATAATTAAGAAAAAAGAGAGAGCTCATTTAAAAGGGCTAAATCATGGCTGTAAGTTAATTACGTTGCCTTACCTTACAAAAGAAATGGCTGCACCAGGGGAGTGCGATGGATTTCCTTTTAAGGAAGCTCCCGGCTCATTAGCAAACAGCCACTTTTGAAAAGGAGCACGAAATAAGCTGCCTGACGGCCCGCAATTTGATTGACAGGTCAGTCCTCACCTGACGTCATTCATTTTGTGTTGTTCTAGAGGAGAGGTTGACAATAGATTGCTCAATCCATTCAAGAATTGCGTTGAGGTGTTGTACACTTATAACAAGTCAGCTACTGCAGGTGCGTCTCTAATGATAGACCACGGTCGTTTCAGAAAGCTGCAGTAGCGCATCAGTGATGTTCAGATCCTCATTAAACCGCCTGCTGACATGTTAGAAAGGCGACTCGGTTTTAAGATATAATTTAAGCTGTTTGCCGTTAACTCTGTGTTTATTCTGCAGAATTAATGCCAAATGCCTAAAGGGATAGTTCATCTGAAAAACTTGTTGTTTCAAACCTGAATGACCTTTGTTCTTCTGTGGAACACACAATTAAATTAAATATTAAATAGTAATTTTTGTCCATACAGAGAAAGTCAGTGAGCTCCAATGTTGTTCTGTTCCCAACGTTCTTCAAAATATACTCTTTTGTGTTAAGCAGAAGCATACAGGTTTGGGGCAAGTTTTCATTTTTGGGTGAACTATCCCTTTAATGTCCTCAAGTTATTGGTGTAATCAGTTTGTCCATGTACCTTTAACAGAAGGGTTAACTAGTCACATCACCACCCTTCAGTCAGTGCCATGTTATCAAGTTTTTTTATTTATCCGTCATGTTTCCGTGCTGGTAGAATGTCAAGTGGCCGCACTAAGTGGAGTGTTCAGGTTGTAATCATCCGGCTCAGCCGCTGCTCGTCCGTGTTGATAGTGTTGGCTGTTGTAAGGCAGAGCGGCCGTTGACAGAGGGTATTAAAGTTAATCAGCATAGAAATGTCAGAAGGCTTCTTTCACACACGTTAGTGTTCTGCTAGCGCTCTCAAACAATGCGTCCTCGCTGTGTCAGGTGACTTCTAGAGGGCCAGCGCTCAGATCTATTCTTTGAGTGCGCTGGCGTAATCATGCGTGACCGGGAGCGACTGAGCTCTTTAATTAGAGAGACACGCATTCATTATTTACCCTTTTCTCAGAGGAGATTAGCTGGAGCCGATGCTTTGTGGGAGAGATACAGAGCTAAATGTACCTGAGACGGGCCTTCCTCCGCCTGCTTGCATAACCGATTCAAGAGTCTGGAGGGTCTGAAAACGAGCACCTTCCTCCGGCCATCTACAGTCTCCTGGCTCCCAAAGTTGTTGCTCCAGGTACGTTCACGTCTACTAGACGGTGTATGTTCATATTCAGCTCCGAACTGAAGGCACACTGTTGGAGGAGGTTTTTAATTAAAATAAATGAATCGATGTGAAGGTTCTAATGAGCAGATGCTAACAGTGGTATTTAAAATGCTCTCATTAAACAGTCTGAAGAGCTTTTGATGGCAGTATGTATGGGGTCACATCCTCTGGCCGGATGAAAGAGGAGCTCTAGAAGGTCGTGCAGTTCATTTAGCAAGCACATCCAAAGGGTCGAGCCGCGTTCCAGGCCTTTGAAGCTCCTCTGCTGGCTCGATAGACGGTCGATGGGCCAACACAGGGTTCCAGGGAAACTTCACCCCGCGGCTTTTGAAGTCACTTTGTTTGCGCAGAAACCGTTCACTTAGCTGAAGGTCTTTATGAGAGCATAAGGAACGTTTGATTGGCTTTTAGTGTCCCCTGACAAAAGAGAAACCAAAGTTATGGTATATTTGCTTTGAAAGTGAGTGTGGAAGCTAGAAAACCCATGTGAATCTGCTTTCTGATGCACATCAATACATCAGGTCTTTTTTTAGTGTGGGTTAGATTCAAGTGGCAGACTAACAAGCGTGAAAAAACAAACCAAATGAAAAACAGTGTAATCCAGCTGGATTTATCGCACCTTCTCCGCTGGTTGCCAGAACTTTCTTCTTAGTGTGTCCCTTTGCTAATTTACAGAATCAGTGGGACCCAATTATATTCAGGAGGAAGATGTCAGGCGCTCACCCCAACAGCTCCGCTCCATACTGGAACAAAAGAATCGGCTTGCACGGAGCTGACGGCGTGTTTAGAAGTGGATTACTTTCAGAAGGCTCAGTTCTGGGCCTGGCTGGGAGCCTGTGATGTTCAGCAGCCATACGGAGAGCAATTTCCTTTCCGTCTCAGTCCTGACATTTCTTAAAGAGACCCCCCAGAGCGGAGCTCTCTCGCCCCTCGGCGAGATTAGCCATATAGCGCCGCGCCGTCGATTTGCGGCATGCAGAATTACAGCAGCAGAGCTCACAGCGATGGTTTCACGTGGATGAAACTAACGGAAAGGTCAACAGGATGAGACGCCTCGTGTGTATCTGGCTACAGGGATCACTTATTGTAATTATGAATGTGAATGAGAATGTGTTGAATGTGAGTGTGATGTTTCTTCACAGAGTTGAAATGACTGGAGCATCAGCTTTTATTAGATTCATCACTGGAATAAACATGAAAACGCTCCAGGTAAAGACTCGTTCTCAGATCTGTGTAAGTAGTAGAAGCCTGAAATTACATAGAATGAGCAAATGTGTAATAAACAGCATAGCTGGTCTGAAATCTGTAATAAAGGTAATCTCTGACAAAACATTTCTTTTTAATAATTCAATCTAATTAGCGATGCTCCATGCTTTGTGCTGTTTGTGATGAGCGAGAATGTTGTCTTCTCTCTCGTTCAGTCTCTTAATATTAACTAAGTGTCTTTAAAAGCTGCAGCCTGTGTTTGTACTGTTACTGACTATATGCTCCTCTGTAAACCCACTGTCCTCTTCTAAAGCCTGTCCAGTCATCAAGCTCATCATCTAAAGCTGCTTCGACGCACATGATGATGAATTCAGTTCCTCCAGTGGCCTTCGTGGATCTCGGGCAGTACAGCAGCTCTGCGTCGTGTCGCAGTCAAATATGCTGTTACGTCATCATGGACCAGCGTCTGTGTGTTTCCAGCAGCTTGTTGAATCACTGGCACACAGAATTCAGGGTGTTTTGGGGGCAAAAGTGGTCTATTCCAGTATTAGAGAAGTGTGTACACACACAGGACAGACTTAATCTCTCAGGAAACAAGCGTTAATGAGAGACAGAGACAGTGAGAGGGAAGACAGCTTTCTGAGGAGAGAGCCATGCAAATATCTCACCCAGCAATTCATTATTTTTTTCCCTTGAACCTCTCCTACAGAATAATGATCCCAAATACGCAGCAGTCACCAGCGGTCTCTCCTAAGCAGAAATTGGATTTTGGATGAATGATCAGAAGGTTTACATTTCATCAAAATTCCCACGGTTTAAATTCAACCTCGCAGAGTCGGAAATGAGAGCAGCTCTCGTTCGCTTCACCTGCACAAAAAGATGCACACACACACACACACACACACACACACGCACACACACACACACACACACACACACACACACACACACACACATTGTTTTTGTGAATTGTGGGGACATTCCATAGGCGTAATGGTTTTTATACTGTACAAACCGTACATCTATCCCCCTACACTACCCCTACCCCTAAACCTACCCATCACAGGAAACTGTGCACATTTTTACTTTCTCACAAAAACTCATTCTGTATGATTTATAACCCTTTTGAAAAATGGGGACATGGGGTAATGTCCTCATAAGTCACCCTCTCCTTGTAATACCTATGTCATACCTATATCATTATACAAATTTGTGTCCTGATATGTTACAAAAACATGCACACACACACACACACACACACACACACACACATTCATTTAATGCAGTGTGTGTCACTGTGTGTAACGACTCAAACACTTGAAATCTGTTTTCTGACTTGAAAACTCTGGAATTTTTGCTTTTCTGCATTTGGTTTCTCCCTCATGCCAGACCGAAATGTCTCCATCTGGCTGTTGAACAGAAAATCATGCAAACAGAATCTGTCTGTGCAGTTTTACATTAAACAAAATAATCACTGCATATTTCATGGTGAAAAGGCTCATTACGATAATGAGATTTTCTCTGTGGAGAGGATGCAGATCAACAGGAAAAAGAAAACATGAACAAAAGCTTGTGTTTCAAATCTAATCTGAGTTTGTGTGGTTTACTGTATGTCTGCTGGGTTGTTTACTACGGTACAGAGGGCAGTCGCTGCATTCATCATTGTTACAGCCGTCTGTATGGTGGAGTGAAGCTCAGTCATGTTCACTAACACATTACAGCGGTGTTGGAGAAACTCGACTGCCGTGAAAACAGAACTTACTCAATACCCCAGACCAGAAACCCCAGTCAGCATTTATCCTGGTGATGGGAAAACAGATTAACAACAGTTTATCAGGTTTTCCAGGTTTTTTTTTTTTTTTTTTTGTAAATATGACCTTGAGGTCGGACTGTCATTTTGCAAACAATGAAACTGCTGAACTCATGAGGTGAGTCGGTCAGATTACAGCGTTTATCTGCTCCTTCTGAAACTCACTCATTGAGTGAATTCAGATGCAGACCGGTGATTTTTCTCCCGTCTGAAGGCCTGGACTCTGTGTATCTGTAGCCGTTTGTGTCTGCATGAGCCCTGTGACTACATGTGCACATAAATCCTGTCAGAGAGACACACGGGTTACACCTGCGGTTGAAACACTTGTTTGTCATGTGACTTTAAGGCACTTAAACCCAGTAAATTTGTAAACTCGATTATTCTAATTGATCACTGATAGGAATGTAGTCTACTATAGTTTAGTCCCTTCACTGATGGAGTGTGTTCAGTTCTGATATTGCTCAAATCAAACCAGTGTGATCGTACTTGTCAAAGACAGTTAATATACAGCTGAATTATTGTCGTTTAGAATTTAGCATTTAATTATGCAGCTATATCAGAGACAGATGGACAGTATTGAGACACAACTAATTATTTGCTTTGTTGTTTGTTTTCCTGTACAGCACCACTGACTGACAAGCCTCCCAAGATCCTCTACCCGTATGAAAATAAAATGAGCGTCATGGAGATGCAGCTGGGTAAGAGCAGCGTTTATCTCATTATGGACTGATATTGTGTAACTGTCTGTAGGCTCTGACATTAATACATTGCGCTGAGACCTTGTGCTCTGTGTGTTTCTGTCCTGGATGGCTCTCTGTGCCGCTCTGAAATGAATGTGCTGTGTTTGATCACCTGTGTAATGTGTCAGAATCACACCTTTGTAAAACAATAGAGCTTTTATGTGCCACATTTCATGGTCGTTTACGGCTAAATGAGTGTCAGAGACACCGCCTCGACTGAGTGAACATGAATGATGCCCTTCACAAAGACTAACCGGGCTCAGATCACTGGAAATATGGAAACATGGAAATAACCCCACTAAACCGTGATTGCTGAAAGACTGGAGTAGAAATGCAGTGCAAATCACCTGTTATGGTGTCCCACTTTGAGAAGCTCTTGTTAGGTTCTCAAGCGCCTGAAGGCATCTGGAAGAGTTACAGTCTAACCAATCAAATTTATTTCTATAACACTTTTGACAAAACACATTGTTTCAAAGCAGCTTATCATGATGTTAATGTTTATAATATCTTAATTAGGGCTGTTGATTTTAACGGGTTAATTAGATTAATTAGTTATGGTAAAAATTAACACATTAAAATTTTTAACGCATTTAACGCACTTGCCCCGCCCCAGACTTATGTAGGTCATCTGACTTTTCATACAGGTGATTGATGATGAATATGATGCAGGGCAACAACTCACTGCATGATGGAGCATATAGAATGCAGTCAGAATGTCCCTAAAATTCAGGATATTGGGGCAAAAATGCCCATGTTTAAGAAATAAATTCTGTGTTGAATCAAATAAAATATTTCTTACTGAATCTGCTTTTTGTAATGTCTATTTGATGCTTTACACAATAATGACTTAAAATTATCTTTTGGGGTTAATTTCTCAGGCAAAATTTATGTGCGAATAAATTGTGATTAATTAGATTAATTAATCGCCACATCATGTAATTAATTAGATTAAAAATTTTAATTGCTTGACAGCCCTAATCTTAATATATTTATGCTTTGTAGTTGCATTTGGCAAATTAGAGCTGGATTATAATATAGTTACATTTTGTGATGATATAAACAATCAAGCATAACGTGCTTAACGTGAGTGTGCTGTATGTATGTGGGTAAATTTGGATAAACTTATAGTTGTATAATTCATTATTAATTTGTTAATTAATTGAAGTTATTAATTCATTATGTGGTGATATTGAGAATTATGAAACCTGTGAGGTTTTGTTCAATTTATAATGAGTTGGCTTAGTGACAAGCCTAATTACTATTTGGTGATGTATGTCACTGACACGGGAAAGTGATGCATATAAATGACAGGGTTCAAAATCTTGATCATATCGCCGACCAAGCAGTTTAACTGAGGTGTTAACTGAAAGTCATGGCATAATACACATTAAACACTGTACATAGTACATAATATCTTTAGTCCTGTGAGAGCCAAAGTCTTCTGTGGCAAAGAATAAAAAAAATGCCTGTGATGTTTGGATAATGGAGAAAAGAGGCAACACCAGGCGGCTAGTTCTCCTCTTACTATAGTCAAAGTATAATGTAATTAGTAGATATATTACTACATTGATTGAACTGTAAGAGATCACAGTACACAGTTCTCTACATCTCACAAGAGAAGTATCTTTAAGATGCAGAAATTAGATGAAATGAAGATTATTCTAGTTGGTAGTTATTGAATACAATAGAAATCTCTCTCTCTCTCTCTCTCTCTCTCTCTCTCTCTCTCTCTCTCTCTCTCAATTCAAATTCAAATTCAAATTCAAATTTGCTTTATTGGCATGACTTACACAGTATTGCCAAAGCAGTGGCCATTACAATGAACAAATAATGATTATATAATGCATAAACATATAAATATAGATACAAGAAATAACAACAACAACAACAAAAAAGAATAAGACAATGTAAAAAACAAAAACAAAAAAAAAACTGTACATACATTAAGAATATTTCTGATTCTAGTTTTGTCCACTGGTTGCTGTCTCTCTTAGATTGTGGCAAGCTGTTACGTATTTTGCTGCTGTTGCAATCAATTTGCTGTTTTCTCCCAGAATATGATTTATTTTTTCTGTATTTGAAGATAAATAACATACATTTTGGTTCTAGTAGCTGGAATTTAGTGAAATAGTCCGATCGAATGCTGAGATAGTGGTCACAGTGCAGCAGGAAGTGTCTCTCTGAGAGCACAGTGAACACAGTCTCTGCTCTCGTGGCTGCCATCTCTGCCTGTGCCGTCCTCTCTCTACAGCTAGGCTATGATCATTCAGCCTGTATCTGGTTAAGGTCTTTCTAACTTTATGTTCTTTAACACAGCTAAGATATTCTGCTGGTTTGTAGTCTCTTTTTAGTTGTAAATAGAGTTCCATCTTTTTTTGTAATTTAGTGGCATCTTTCCAATAGTTGATGTAATTTTGTTTTTGCAATTGAACAATTTGTTTGGGCCGGATTGTGCTGTGTAGGTTTGGCTGTAGTTTCAGCACCAGCTGTGATAAGGCGCTCCTGATCAGGTTTTGCTCCTGACACTGTAGAGCTTCTGCCTGCTATGAGTTTGGATCACTGTATTTAAGGTGTTGGTAGAATTTCAGAGCTCTTTTTTGGATGGTTATCAATAAAGGGTATTGTCCTAATTCAGCTCTGCATGAGTTGTTTGGTGTCGCTCTGTTTACTTTTAATATGCTTTTACAAATTTGAGTATGCAGAGTTTCAATTTCTTCTTTTTCCCATTTTGAGAAATCTTGGGTTTTTAGGGGTCCCCATACCTCACTGTCATATAGAGCAATTGGTTCAATTATTGCTTTTAGGATTTTCAGCCGGGTTTGGATTGGAATTTCATGTCGAATTGTATTTTTAATCATGTAGAAGACTCTCATTGCTTTTGCTTTCAGCTCTTTCACAGCCAGATTGAAGTTCCCTGTTGAACTCAGCTTTAGACCCAGATAGGTGTATTCGTAGGCGTGTTGGAGGACCTGGTTTCCTGCTCTAAAGGTGTATCTATTTTCCCTACACCTGGATCTGTTTTGAAAAATCATTATTTTTGTCTTTACTGGGTTAATTTTAAGAGCCCATGTTTGACTGAATGTCTCTATGATGTCGAGGAGTTGTTGTAGTTCCTCTTTTGTTTTTGACAGAATGACTAAATCATCTGCAAAGAGGAGACATTTAATTTCTGATTCAGTCAGGTTTGGGCCGGGGGCAGTCGAATTATTTAATGCTTTGGCTAATTCGTTTATATAAATGTTAAATAGTGTGGGGCTCTCTCTCTCTCTCTCTCTCTGGTGTTTGTAAAGGAAGAGGTACAAGTAAGCCGCTTGATAACCAATGGAATTGTTGTAAGTGGAGAATTTGTTGTTGTTTCACCACTTGTTGCTCCAACAACTAAAGTAACTGTATCTAACGTGCCTCTATTTATTTTGAATGTTGAAATTGAGCGAGGACTGTCACGTTATGGAAAGTTTGCTAGCGCGATAAAAGAGCTACCATTAGGCTGTAAAAACAACGCGCTAAAACATGTAATGTCTTTTAGAAGACAGGTGTTCATGTTTTTGGAAGACCCAAATTTAGATGTGTCGTTTAGAGTGTTACACGAAGGAAAGGCATATATGATTTATGCTAACACTGGAAGCATGAAATGCTTCGAATGTGGGGATGTTGGTCATAAGAGGCTAGCATGCCCACATAAAGCTGGGACTAGTGGGGAGAACGCTGGGCCGAGTACTGCGGCCGTCATAGTGGATGAATCAGATGATGTGTTGGCCCCAGTTGTGGAGGAGTGTGATGCTCAAAGTGTTGTACAGGCTGAAAGCGTTATTGATAACGGTCAAAAAGTTGTTGCTGAAGCAGAAGAAAGTGAAAATGGTGTAATGAACGATGATTTGAGTAATCAGGTAGGCATATATGGTGAAGTGGCTAGTGCTAATATTGATACATCAAACGGTGAAGAAAGATGTGATGCAGAGATGAAAGATGATGATACGCTTTCTGAGATTTCTGATATGGGATCACAGATAGTGGGAGATGTTTATACGTTACAAGAAATAAATGACTTCCTAGATACGACATTTGGTAAGACTGTTGATGTTAGGAATTTTTTTCCGGATGATGAGAAATTTACCGCGTCAGTGTTGTTGTTGCAAAAAACGGTCAACTATGAGGTTTTGGATAAGAAGAGATTTAGATTGAAGAAGATGGTAACAAAAATACGAAAAGATAAACTTGTTTCTCAAAGACATCAAAATGAATAAATCTCATAAGAGGCTAGCACTTTTACACTTTGCTGTTTTTTCCTGTCTCTAACCACTCTATACTTATACTCTTTTATGGATGTTTTGAGGGTGGGTTCTCTAAATATTAATGGGGGAAGGGACAGAGGTAAATTAGCAATAGTTTCAGAATTCCTTAAAATTAAAAAGGTTAATGTTTCTTTTTTACAAGAGACACATACTAATAAGGATAATGAAATTGAATGGGGTATGTGGTGGGAAGGCAAGTGTGTTTTGAGCCATGGGACACATAATAGTGCAGGAATAGCTATTTTATTTTCTGCAAGCATGAATGTTAACATTTTAAATGTTGAAAATATTGTTGAAGGTAGATTGTTACTTACACAAATTGAGTATGAGGGAACTATGTTTGTGTTTGTTAATGTCTATGCCTCAAATAGTGGTCCAGAGAGGCAGGTTCTTTTTATGAAATTAAGAAATGCCATCCAGAAGTATGATGATAGTGTGTGTCTTGTAATTGGAGGGGATTGGAATTGCACAACAGATTTTACAGTGGATAGAAATGGGGAAGAGCCTCATAATCAATCAAGTGTTACACTGTTAAAAGTTATGCAAGAATTTCAATCATTGGATGTGTGGAGAACAAGAAATATAGGTACAAGACAATATACATGGTTGAAAGTGTGCGACAATAGAGTTTGTGGTGCGAGATTGGATCGTTTTTATATGAAAGAAATGTGGAACAATAGAATAATTGATGCATGTATTTCACCAAATGGTTTTTCTGACCATCACATGATTACTTTGGTTTTAAATGTAAATAAGACATTAAGATCTAACTATTACTGGCATTTGAATGTTAAGTTTTTACATGATGCTTTTTTTTGTGAAAGTTTTAAAGTATTTTAGGGTAACTGGAAGATGAAGAAGCATTTATTTGAGAATCTTTGTCAATGGTGGGATGTGGGAAAGGCGAATATAAGATTATTTTGTCAGAATTATGCTTTTCATACATCAACCATGGTTAAAACAACAGTAAATATTTTGCAAAAGGATATTGAGTTGTTGGAAAAAAATCTTGTTTCTAATAATGAAGATGTACATTGTGATGTGTTAAAGAAGAAAAAACAAGAACTGAACTCTTTTTTTACGAGAGCAGGCAAAAGGAGCATTGATAAGGGCAAGATTTTGCTCTATCAAAGATATGGACGCTCCAAGTACTTTCTTTTTTAATCTTGAAAGAAAATGTGTTAATAAAAAACAAATGTGTCATCTTCATCGTCAGGATAGATCAGTGACATCAAATCCAGTTTAAATGAGAAAGTTAACGAGATTTTTATCAACATTTATACAGTGCTGAGAGCTGTGATGCTGAAAGTGTTGATGATTTACTTAAAGAATTACCTCAGCTTGAGGATAAACAAAAAAAGGAACTAGACACTTTAATTACTTTTAAAGAACTAACAGAAGCAATGCATCAGTTACATATTGGCCGTTCTCCAGGAATTGATGGACCACCTATAGATTTTTATCAACAATTCTGGGAAGTAATAGGACAAGATTTTTACGAAGTGTTATTGGACTGCATTAGAAGCGAAACTCTTCCCATAAGCTGTCATCAAGCAGTATTGTCTCTGCTTCCAAAGAAAGGGGACTTGGGGCTTCTTAAAAACTGGAGACCAGTATCTTTGCTATGTTCTGATTATTAATTTTTTTTCCAAATGTTTATCAAATAGACTTAAACTGTTTAGACGTTTTGGTTCAAAATGATCAAACATATTGTATACCTCAAAGATCTATAATGGACAATCTTTTTCTATTACGGGATATAATCAACATTAATCAGTTTTATCATGTTATTTTCGGAGTATTGTCACTTGATCAAGAAAAAGCTTTTGATCGAGTTGATCATGAATATCTTTTTAATGTGTTAAAATATTTTGGGTTTGGTGATAGATTTATATCTTATATTCAGTTGTTGTACTGTAATGTTTCTGTTATGGTTAAAGCAGGTGGTGGATTAAGTGAACCAATACCTGTGTCGAGAGGCATTAGACAAGGATGTCCACTTTCTGGGCAATTATATAGTTTGGTTATTGAACCTTTGTTGTGCAGATTGAGGAAGAATCTTAAAGGAGTTGTAATTCCAAATTCAAATGATGATAATTTAAAATTGTTTTTATCAGCATATGCTGACGATATAACAGTTTTTATTACAAGTCAAGAGGATATTACAACTTTAAATCAAACTATTGGAGTGTATGAAAAAGCCTCTTCTGCTCGAGTTAATTGGTCTAAAAGTGAAGGGTTTATAATTGGTAGGTGGGAAGGTACTGGTTTTCCTCGACTCCCGGGTGGGTTACAGTGGAGACGGGACGGATTGAAAACATTAGGAGTTTTTTTGGGGAATGATCATTTTCAAAATAAAAATTGGGAGGGTCTGCTAGAGAAGGTGTCTGCTAAATTGTCGAAATGGAAATGGCTATTGCCACAATTGTCCTATAGGGGGAGAGCTCTGGTTGTAAATAATCTCGCGGCTTCAATGTTGTGGCATAGGACTATAGTTATGGAGCCACCTGAGGAACTTGTTTCTAACATACAAAAGACTTATCAATTTTTTTTTGAGTGGACAGCACTGGATCCGTGCAGCCGCACTTTATTTACCAGTTCAAGAGGGTGGTCAAGGTTTGGTGGATGTGAGGAGTAGGATCCGGGCCTTTCGGATACATGCTGTACAGAGATTCTTTTACAACAAGGATGTGATATGGGCCAAAACTGCAAGTGCAATTTTGAAACGGGCAGGAGGACTTGGACTTGATAAACACCTGTTTTTAATGAAATTACAGGAAGTAAGCCTGTCGGAGCTTCCACCTTTTTAGAAGTCTATGCTACAGATATGGAGAACTGTTTTTAGAGTGGAGCGAGACATGGATAGTTATGGACATTGGACTCCAGAGGAACCATTGTTCTTTAACCCAGTGATCGACACAAGACTGCTGTCCTCTGTGGGTGTGAGGAGATGTTTACTAAGGAATGGTGTTACAAAACTTGGTCCACTGAGGCACTTCAAATCATGACGGGTTTAAAATCCTTACGCCTTGTTTCAAAGTTGAAGGAAGAAATCTGTAATGTATTACCAAGTGGTTGCAGAACTTGGATAGGACTGAGACAAACACAGGACATGAGAGATGGCCAAGTCTTTCCAGAAATAAAAATTTCACCTGTCATTGATGAGGAAGATGACTGTGAAGTTGTGGACTCGATTTTATCTTTTAAGACCCCTCAGTTAGGTCATTTTAAAGATGTGTCTAAGAAAGCAATATATTGTACTTCAGTAAAAATCACCCACCGAGATACATTGAAGAGACAAAAAGTTTCTCGATGGCCCGAACTGTTACAGCCAGACTTTCTCGTGCGGGACGGGTGGCGAACCCTGTATAAACCCCCTGTAGAGAAGCGTACTGCTGACCTACAGTGGAGGATTATTCATGGGGCCATAGCTACAGACCGACATGTAGCACACCTGAACCTGGCAGTAGTTGGGGAATGTCGTTTTTGTGGGAAGCAGGAAGATTAAGAACATTTGTTTTTAAGGTGTAGCAGATTGCAGGACCTTTTTAATTTGCTTAACTTGGTTTAGAAGATTTAATGAGGAATTTTCAGATAAAGTTTTTATTGGGGGAATGAAATATATTTTCTCAATGAGGAGGAAAATCTGTTTATTGAATTATCTTATTGGAACAGCTAAACTAGCAATTTGGAAAACAAGAAAGAACAAAGGTCTACAACTTGCTACAATAGATCCTGAAATGATGTTTAGACGATTGGTAGAGGGAAGATTGAAAATTGAATTTGCTTATTATAGACTTACGAATAATATTGTTCTTTTGTGATGTATGGAGTATTAATGAGGTACTATGTACAGTTCAAGATGATCAGCTTGTTGTGAATGTTTAAAGCAATTTTTAAATTATTATTTATTTTTTTTAAGGATTTTTTTTTGTCAGTAATATAATGTGATTGTAGGTTTTATAGAGTAATAAAGTGCTTGTTAAATCTCTCTCTCTCTCTCTCTCTCTCTCTCTCTGTGTGTGTGTGTGTGTGTGTGTGTGAATTGTTTCTGTGGTTTGTAAATCAGACATGATTGTTTTGATCTACACTACCAAAGTAATGAATGACAAGCCTGAATCACGTCTCTCAGCAGACTTCATATGATGGATGATTTACTGTATATCTAGATGGAAGTGTTTGCCTTGATGTGATTTCTGGCTTCTGTATTAGGAAAGGCAATTGATCAGAGTAACACACCTGGAAAAAAAAACATCTGTGAACTGATGTTTTCTGGCCTGATAGTCATGAATAATTGTTTTAATAATAATGTGAAATGAGCCTGTAATAGATGTGTCATCCTCTCATCATTTTAACTATAGTGTTCCCCACAGAACTGAGCAACACCAGGTTCGGCTCAGGTAAAAGGGGCAGTCGATTCAGATGTGTCTTTGTCCTTACATTTATTCCCTAACCTTCATTAGATGCCAAGCATCATCTGTTAGTTTGCGTGTTGTTCTTCTGCTGTTGGAGTCTACGGCAGCCCGTAGAAACTGGCCTAGAAACAGCATGATCTGAGCAGCGGGGAAATAGCACCACCTACTGGTCATTTAATTCTATATTTGTTTTGCTTATAACTTTTGAATATGTGTCCTATAGTAGATGTCCAGAAGGCATGAGACTGGTCTTGGTCTTGGTCTTGTTCAGTCATTTCCAGTTTTACTGGGTTGGCCATATTGTCCAACGGCTGATTTATCAATTTAACAATTGCTTTTAAAAACATGCATTTGAA
Source organism: Ctenopharyngodon idella (assembly GCF_019924925.1). Taxonomy (NCBI): domain Eukaryota; kingdom Metazoa; phylum Chordata; class Actinopteri; order Cypriniformes; family Xenocyprididae; genus Ctenopharyngodon; species Ctenopharyngodon idella. The sequence goes on along the minus strand of NC_067230.1, from coordinate 17,172,636 downwards.
TTTAGTAATAATTATAATAACAACAATAATAATTTTATAATACTATCCCTAAGAAAGTAAAATATTACTAATGTAATACAACTGCACTGTAAAATAATGAAAAATGAATGTATAATAATAAGTGCTATATGTTAATTAGTATACTTTACAGTAAAAAAATTAAAATTTCTTCACTTGCAACCCTTGAGCTTTTGTTTTAGTGGAAAACTGCAGTTTCTGAGAAAATAGCTAAACAAAATAGCTCATTACAAATCTAGTGGAAAGCCTCTATTGGACTTTGGCTGTTCTAATAACCCCAGTACTCTCGGTCTCCACGGCTCCAGTCAAACACATGACTCCTGACATGAAGTTGGAGCGATGAGATCTGACATCCGGGCAGGAGAGATGGCCACTAAATGCTAAGTGACTCACTTGCTAAATGGCAACGCCACCCGCCTTTCATTTCCATCTGAATGCACCACATGAGAATCCAAAACAATGTGCAAACATGATTGTCAGAGACTCGACAAGAACCTTTTTGGCAAGTGGGTCACCAGTGGCTTGGATGGACTAGTTTTGCATATTATGGGTAAAATAACCCAGACCGTACGAACAGACCTGAAGACGTTGTTTTTAAACCACAGTGTGATTTTACAGAGTTTACAGTGTTTAACCTTAAATGACTGAACAAGACCAAGACGCGTTCCATTCCACTTTTACACACGCACTCGCAAACTTCCCTAAGCTCTAACCCTCGGGGGAACCCCCGCCACCATTTTGAAGTGTGTTCCACTTCGTGAAGTGGACAAGGGAAGTTTATTTGGACAGACCCTCGTCCCCTCGAGTCTACTCCAATGTACACTTCAAGCAGCTCTATATCCCACAATTCATCTTGATTGTGACGTCACAGCAGATCGTTCTTAACTGAAGTGTATGATATTATTTTGACAAATAATCACATAATAGTGTATAATGTATTCATTATCATGAGATTTAAACACATAATACTTGTAGCTACCTTATGTTCACAGTCGAAATTTAAACTATTGACATTTTTTTAGTTTGTGCAATTTTATTTTTCTCCAACAGCTCATATATACCTATAGGATTTTATATGATTTCTCCAACAACTTATATGCATATAGAATGGTGCATAAACAACATAACATAACCAAATTCATAAATAAAAAAAAGGGTTTAAATAATAAATCAGCTCCATAGTGAATTCGAAGTGATCAAGGGCTTAGTGCGTTCAATTAAACCTTATGCACGAGTTCCGCCAGTAGTGGGCACTCATGCAACGTAAGCAATGAAGCACATACGAGTCCACAAGACGGAGGGAAGTTTGCGAGTGAAGGCCATAAAAAGTGGAACACAGCCATATTCAAAAGTTATAAGTAAAAGAAATAAATAATTAAATGACCTGTAGGTGGTGCTATTTCCCCTCTGTTCAGATCATGCTGTTTCTAGGCCAGTTTCTATGGGGTGCCATAGACTCCAACAGACTAACAGAACGTTTGAAGGTTAACAGAACGTTTGCCTTTTAAAGCCGACACTGATGACACTATTGTGGTTGGTCTATTATTCTTGCCATTTGCAATTCAGCTTGGTCTTCTCTTCTTGTGTTTATTTATCCGTGTATAGTTGCGTTGAGACGGTGTTGACTCTCCTGCAAGTTGAGCGTTTCTGAGAACCAAAGACAAACCTGAACTTTATTCTGCTACTGTCTTGCGAACACTGTTATTTCTGGAGAAGCAGATTTAGTTGTACTCCACATGTGGTTAGTTTATTTATTTATTTTATTTATTATTTTTTGCTTGCTTATTATTTCTTTATCTTTGGACACACAGTGACACAATTCTAATGTAATCAAATCTGAACTGTAAAACTGTCAGTATGTTTAATAGAAAAACATTTTTTACTGTAAAATATATAAAGAAAGAAAAATATTTGCCAAATTTTGGCAACTTTATGTGCATTAACATTTTATCATAAATATAACCATCATTTACAGCATGTAAACTTTTTTAAAATGGAATATTTACCTTTGGTTTTATTTTTTTGTTGTTTTCTACATTGCAAATCAGCCTGATTTCATGTGCTAGTGCACAGAACCTTTTCGAAACTAATAATTATGTGAAAGCTCTATGTTTCCGTGTGTCGATTCCCCCACCAAACCCCATTTTCCCTCTCAGCCGGCGTCTCTCTGCAGCTCGCCGGAGTCGACCGCTGCCGCTTTGGTAAATGTCACAGCTGTGGGGCTGTACAGCAGATCAATATTACATCATTTCTCTCAATTAGAGAAAGCTTATCGTTAGTCTAAGGAAGTCTTATCTGTATTCAGCTGAGCTTTCCAAGTAACAGGGCAAGAGTTACACAATAGATAAAAGGCCAGCATGATTCCCTCAGATAATACAATTCTACATCATATTAAATAGATGACATTGGTCAGACTGTCAGCTACCAGAAACCTTTAACTAGTGGTAGATTTATTTGCACACAATGTTGACTTGCTTTATATGTACTTTAGTTCTTCTTTACATTTGGGGACTGTACATGCTTCGTATCTGCTTAACCTTTTAATATCTTACTTTCTGGAAAGTAAATTTAAATAAGGTTACTGTCGATCCCTGAATTATCACTAATCTGTCCTATCTGTTGAAGTTTATGTTTTGAGCACTTAAATATGGTTCAATCTTCTTCATCTCTTTGACATGGATTTAGATCTGAACGTGAGCACTAACGTCTCTGAATCAGTTCAGAGCAAATAACAGGCTTTATTTCTCTTTTTGTGTCTGTTGTGTACAGGATCCACTGAGCCTGTTTGTATTGATTGGGAATGATGATAGCTTTCCTTGAAAATGGATGAGCTGTTGATTTGTACTTTTCATCTTCAGAAATCCTATAGCATAATGGCCACTGCAGGAATCAGAATCAAATCATCTCCCTCTTGAGTTGCTCCAGTCCACGCGAGTCGATTCAAATTCACTTTAGCAGTTAGCCGTCGAGTCGAGAGTTCTCATGTTGATCTCTTGAGTGTTCTTCCAAGGAACAAAGCATCTCTCCACAATATTGAGCAAATGATGAACACCACATCTAGATGCAAACAACTGTTGGTGAATCACAATTTGTTTTTTGAGGTAAAATAACTACCCAGAGTTTCCATAATTTGAAGGAACTCAGAGGCGCTTCATAATCACAATCCACAGACCAAATGCAGCTCATTTTTACATGCTGTTTAATTTAGATCTGGTAATCGATCATGCCACAATAATAGACCAGCATTACGAATGGCACAGCATTTTCCACAGACAACAACAATACTGTGTATCAGAATTACTAGTGCATCCATGCAGAAGTAGTAGTTATTTCATGAACACGACTTCTGTTTACCTGCTAGTTTAGTGCCCTAAATGAAACTCTTTGATGCCATGAACCTCACACACTTCACTGGCAAATCCAGGGACTAGTTGTTCCTCACATTCGCAGTCTGAGAACATGAAACGTGACTTTCCCTGACTTGCAGAAAGTGTGTGAAACCAGTCAGTTTAGATAAATAAACATCTCACTTTATGGGTTTGCTTGACGTTAGAGGGAACTGAAGGAGACGGTGCGCGTTCATGACCTCCTGCTTTTGCGTTAGGAGAGCCTTGTGGATGAAAGCGTATCTAGAACGGCTATTACTGACACCAGTATCATTGAGAGCTGAGCTCATCTTGCTGCAGGAACGGCTGTACTGTGTACGAGCATCTCACATCACTCTTCACCTGTTTGGCATTGAAATGAGTTGATATTTGCTGTGTAAGACAGATCCTTGCTGTCCTGCTCTGCCTGTAACTGAGCTTCAGTTTCCAGTGATCACAGAGGCGGGCGAGTGGAATGGAGCAGGAAGCAATCATACCTCACATGCTTTCTCACTTCCTGTGTCTGTCTGCGCTTCAGTGACCGTGAATGGAGGCAGACGCTTTGACTTAAGCCTCTCCGGCCACTAAGAGACACAATTACACTCGCTGTCGTGGTGGACGGTGTCCCTCCTCACTCACGCCTCTCATTTCTCTCTCTGCCTGTCTTCTCTTTATTTCTCTGCTCTTCTGATCTGAGTAGTTGTATATGCTTTCTGCATTGTCTTGGAAGTGTGGCACTGCAGAGCAGAAAAGGCTTTTCACACACTAGAATGAGACATAATTGATATCATGAATCCAGCACTGTTATATGTCTTCTTCCATTTACATTCGTGTGTGTCCTGCAGTAATGTCATTCCTCCAGCAGAAGGACTGAGAGACAGACGGATCACATGCTTTGTCCTTCAGGGACGGTGACGGTCACTTACCGGCTTTGATCCTTTCCAAACATTGGATGCGGGTGAGATGACGGAGATGTGAATCGGGCTGACAGAACCTCTGAGTGCCCTGTTCAATGGACACATTGAGTTGGGTTAACATCACATTCGTTTAATGAGATTTTAGGTAGGAGAACGAGATGGTGACAGATAAATAGATGAGTGCTGACACATCACACCACCAAATACTGTAGGGAAAAAGAGTGTGTGCAGAATTCTGTCTGCAGTGAACTTACAAATGTGAAACGCCAATATGTAACCGAGGCACTTTTCACGTCCAGGTATATCGTCCTCCAAATCATTCCTGACATCTCACTCGCTGTAGACACATTATTTTCTGGATTGACAAATGACTGGAACTAATTTTGTCTCTTAATGAATCATTCAACTAGGAGTTACCAGTTTCAGATGAATACTTCACTAAATTAACTGAACTGAAGTTATCATTACTTTCAGTGATCTCAAAATGACGCTAGTATCTAATTTGTGATAGTTTTATCATTACTTTTTGTCATGATGTCCATTATTATTGTGCATTGTTTATAATACATTATACATATTATTATACATTCATTATGTATGCATTGTGACATGGGTGAGGGCTAGCCTATGCTAGATCAGCCAAAATACTTTATTAGTTGACAAATGACAGAATCAGGGTGTACTTCTAGCTGGATTTGGTATAAATTAGTTCCAGATGTAAGCCATCAATCTAGTGATCCTAATTGAATTTGAGCCAGATAAATATCACTCTGTTTTGATAGAATGTGTTGATTTACGATTTAATCATGTCATTCATACAAAGTTTTCCTTATAAGTGAATCTAAACAATATATATATATATATGTAGCAGTAGAGATTTTCTACAGTTCTTATATAACATAAACACCATCGAAACTTTTGCGTCTGCCAGAATATCACAGTTATGTTTAGTCATGCATTGATTTTTGTCTGTCTGTAGCTGAAGCTTAGGTTCTCCTTCACACATTCTGCTGATCTGAGAGAAACCTGCATTTTGTGTGACTGTCATGCACTGTGCAAAACAAGATTTCCTGTGTGGGTGAAAACACATCTGAGAAGCGCTGAGCTCATGAGCGACACAGTAACTGTCCGCACTGCGGTCCGGCGCTGGGCTGTCAAGCACGCATGACTGTCAGTCGTCCATGTGGGCGTTACGCTCCCGTCATTGAGTTTTGATTTCATTCGACTTCTCTCTCAGTTAACGTGTTTCTTTTACTTGTTCTCTTACTTCTTCATCGTGATTGATCAGCAGATGTCTGTACGTCTTGAGCTGTGCTGTTTTCTCGCTGGTTCTCTGAGTTTGGAGCCGTTTCTATTCAGATTATTTTGTTTGGGGTTTTTTTTTATTATTTGGAACTGTACCTGTCCTAGTTTTCTGCTTTCTCCAAGTGTCTTTTTTTTTTTTTTTTTTTTTTTTTAAGAAAGATTCATAATCCCTCTGGCACCATGACCAATCAGATCTTTAAACACACTCTCTCCAGTCTCTCTATTTGTGCTTTGTTTCTCATTTCTCCAGCAGTACCTCTACATATCTTTTCAGACCTGTCATGGCTGTCTGAACATTTCTCCACATCTGATCAAGATCTGCTGATCTGTGCTGTTTGCTACAAAGCTCAAGCTGCACACAACTCCCGGGTTCCTACGCTGATGGTGGTGGGGCTCCTGACATTTATGGAGAACAAATTACAGTAATTTGCCGGTACAGCTGTACTAGTACAGGCAGATGTTTTCAGATATTTCGAAATTTTTAAAATATTTAAATGTCTGCCTAAACATTGGTTGTGGGTGCTTAAAGCAGTGCGTTGCCATGGTCCTTTATGCACTGTTGCCTCTCAGCAAGAAGACCTTGGTTGGAGCACTTTCTGTGTGGACGTAGCATGTTCTCCCCGTGTCTGTGAGTTTCCTCCCGGTGCTTTGGTTTCCTCCACAGTCCACAGTCATGCAGCATATGAGACTGGAAACACTAAAATGTCTATAGGTGTGAGTGTGTGTGTGACAGGCTGGCCATCTGTTCAGAGCGTTGCCTTGACTTCAGCCCGAGACGCTGCGATAGACACCAGCACCCCCGACACTACATGCATGGATGTATGGATGGATTCATGTCTATATTACCTCAAGAGTGGTTTCCTTAAGATGTGCACAGTGCATACCATGGGTTTATTAATAGGTATAACTGAAACAAAAGGGAAAAGAAAAAAAAAAAAAAACACATTCTGTTGGGGGGCCAGTTTCACATTGTTCTTTCTTCAGGACGAGAGGCAGTTTGTTCAACAGACGGTCACTGGACTGACTGTGACGTACCATTGAACTCTGTGTTTAGTGATGCTCAGCTCATCTGAAGATGGATGGAGGGAGGGAGGGAGGGAGGGAGGGAGGGATGGATGGATGGATGGATGGATGGAGGGATGGAGGGATGGATGGATGGAGGGATGGAGGGATGGAGGGATGCCTAGTGCAAAGTCTTAGGAAAGTTAACCCATAGTTTAAATGCCATTTGAATGTCCCCCAGTCATGAAGAGTTCTGCTCAGATGTCAGACATCAGCTGGTGTGTGGTCATGTCCTAGCAGACAGATTAAAATACTGTGGAGAACGTCTCCATCTGCTCTTTTGAGTGAATTTTCATTAGTGCACATTACTTCCACCTGCAGCAGCATCTCAAATGTAGCTGTCTATTTTTTGTGATCATCCTGTACATATTATAATATAGTATGTGTTCATCACATTTGGCTATTTGAAGCTGTTATTGCTTTGCTGAATGTTATTGTTCATATTTCATGTTAGCACTTGCTTTCTGTGTATCCCTTTATGATAAGACTGCTTGTCTTCATCTCGTCAGGTAGGGTTAGATTCTTTACATGAGCCGGCTCATGGCTCCTATGAGCTCAGTATTTTGCAGCAGTCCTGCCGTCAACAGACGCTCTTATTGCAGGACCGACTCTTAGTGTCTGATTGCCCTGGTGTTGAACATAATTTCATCATGGATTTTGCCTCATGGCCAAGGTGCTTTATGTGTTGCCATCGGGCAATCTTGCAGTGATACAGAAGACAGAGCAGATGAGGTGACACTAACATAAAAAAGGAAAAGTAAACGGCATTATCTTAGTCGGAAATGGGGCCTTCAAGGACAGAGCCATTGTTACTGTGAGCTGCAGCAACTGGCAGAGATTTCTCGCAGCTAAATTACAGTGCAAAGTCACAAACGGACAGCAATAATTGCAGGCTTTGTGTTGCTAAATAGAGGCTCAGAGAGCATGTGTGACCCAAACCCTCCCTTAACAAGCAGATTCTGTCTCGTTTAGTGACAATGGCTCAGGAAACAGATTATCCTCCTAAACGAGTCCACATCCTCCTTTATTCCTGTCCACACACACACACACACACACACACACACACACACACACACACACACACACACACACACACACAAACCATCTGCAGTGATTTAAGATTCCTTCGCATCAGGTGGGGTTTCTCAGCTCTATATCATATTCACATGCTGTGTTTAAATAAGTGTGTGTAATTGCAGGTCGGTTTGCTGTGGAAACAAAAGGCTTAATTGATCTCTGTACGGCTGCAACCCGCGCTGTGATACAGAGTGACACGCGTTTAGATGAAAACACAAAACCAACAAGCTGGAATGTGACATCTGGTTGTGCGGGATTGAGTCTGTAATCAGAATTATGTGAATCAGGCATAGAAATTCATGAAAGCCTTGCAAATATGCTGAACATAAAACATTCATCAAATGGAAGATTCTCTGTGTCGTCTAATTGCGGTTTATGCTTTTGAAAATATGTAAATACTTTCAGGTCAAGACGTCTCATGTCTTATTCATGACATTAAAAGATACACAGAGACTCACTGATGTTCCGATGGCCACGTCTGTAGGTCTTCCTATAATTATGATTTCATGTCAGACGGTGTTACAGACTGTTTCATAATACACACACACACTCACACACACACTCACACACACTTACACTCACACTCACACTCACACTTACACTTTAAACTCAAGTTTTTTTTTTTAAAGAATATGTGATCATGTGCAGATTGGCCTGTAGGTTCATAGAGGAGTTTTGCTGGTGTTTGAGTGAGAAAAGATGTCGTCATTGAACACATTTTAAGCAAAGATAATTGATCCTTAAGTTTATCCACTGATGCTGTGATCACTGAGTGAAGAGTGTAGAAAAGTGACTCAAGTATTGTGAAATGTGTCGTAGCGACAGTAAAAAACTGTAATGCGCTTATTGTTTCTTGCTCTTTCATAGAGAAACACTACTCCTCTCTCACTGTTGTCTCAGTTTCTCACTGTATCTCGTACTCATACTCTGCTGAGGAGTTCTCAGTGGGATCAATGTCATTTGTTGCGGTATTCATCATGTGTCTGAATAACAGCACCTCCTGAATGAATAAATGTGAATGTCTCTCACTGAGAGAAGGTTTCACAAACATCCTTTCACTTCATGAGGTCAGTTCATTTAGCCTCTGTCGGCAGCATTCACTGATCATCTGAAGGTGAGGATCTCCTTCTCTTTAGTCTGTACAGTGCCTGAGGAAAGACCCGGATCTCTCTCTGAAACACCAGGACACACAGGAGCTGATGTAGAGAAATGACAGGCGCATGGACACGTGACATACATCATATACAATTTATGAGTGTTCATTTATGAAAATAAAAGTTCAAATGAAATGATTATTGCCACCCACAGATTGTTGCCTATAGGTCTTTTCCATGTTTTTTTTATTAGATTCACTGTCGGTTGAGAGGATGAGCATTCATTGTATTTGCTTATGAATATTCATTAGACTGTCTTAACTGCATTATGTATTTACGGATGTTGATGAGCTGTTGGCCAGCACCGTCAGTAAGACACAAGCTAGCGCGACAGCGGCAGGACTGTGAGAAACAGCACAGTTTTAAATATTCTGTAGGTTTCTGGCAGCGTTTGTCTCTCGGCCCCAGAGCTGGAGCCATCGTGGCGTTGAGAGTTCTGCTGTAAGTGGATTTCTGCTGTTTTGGGAGAGAGCGCAGTGTTGACCTACTTCCTCCTCCTTCTTTTATCTCCAACTTGACTTCCGAAAGCAAAATTCTGTGCACAGCTCATTAGCACTGTTAGAAGTTTAAAATTAAACCGTTTTTCAGAGCTGCAGCTGTGGAACGGTGGACCGGCGCAGCCGATGGACTAGCGGCACGAAGCAGAGAACACAATACCACGAGAACTTTTGTTTTGCTCTATCAAAGTAGAGGCTCTAAAGTGTTGAGTAATCATGTTAATCTGACATATGTGCCAGATGAAGCTGCCTGTGCTGCTGTACAGTACTTTATTACAGAAGCAACCTGAACAAGGTCTTATTTAATGATGCTTTGGAAGATCAAGGCTTTTCTTCATGCACCTTTGTCAGCCATCAGTTACTCTGGCACGCCACGGCCACCTCTCTAATAAGAGGGAAATATGACCTTCTAAGACGTCAGCTGAAGCGAAACGCTGTAAAACTGCAGGACACTTATTGTCTTCACTCTCTTTCCTCTTGTTTGATGAGGTGCTGATGCGTCACTCGGGTCTCACGTCTCGCATTCATAGGGCCTTATGAAATCCATTTTTCCACAAATTTTTCACAACCATTTTAATGGTTTAATTAAATTTTAATAATCATAAATGATGTTTAATAAATTTAATTCTTAAAAGTTTAACAATTTAATAATTTAATTAAAAATTAATAACAGTGCCCTGTATGAAATATTAAGAGCAATAATATAATTTTCCCAGAAATTCTGTGTTATTTAAATTTTTCTGTATTTGGTGTTTTATAATTTAGTAAAAAAATATTACCAAAACCTTTTTTTTTTTTTTTTAAGAGCTGAGGTTTATGGAGCCCGCACATGACATGCAAGAGAAAAAATTAAATCCTGCTCACGATTTACTAATTCGTTCCCTCAATTTACTAAGTCATGTGCATGATTTATAAATCGAGGGAACGAATTGGTAAATCGTGCGCACGTTTTAGTAAATCGAGGGAACGAAATAGTAAATCATGTGCACATTTTAGTAAATCGAGGGAACGAATTAGCCTACTATTTTTTTCCTGCATGTCATGTCCAGGGCTCCGTAGAGGTTTACTGCTTAAATTAAAGCATGTACATAAAATTGTTTTTATTATGTTTATATGCGGCAGTCGTCGTGAGCGGCTGTCACTTTACTTTCATTTTGTTGTTTGTTTATTTAAAGTTACGTTTTTTTCTGTTTTTTCCATTACGTTCCCGCCTCCTCCTTCCCTAAACACAATCCATTACATTATTCCTTAAAAATAATGTTTAAAAATAATGTTTGATTAAATACAATAAATTCAATTTTCATTCTGTGATTCCAACCACGTTTTCTGAATTGCAGAAATCATAGCCCTACATTCACTTTTGTAATTGAATATGTTGTAATAGTTCAGTGATAGTTCATCCAAAAATGATAAATATGTCATCATTTACTCTCCCTCAAGTTGTTCCAAACCTGTGTGAATTTCTTTCTTTTGCTGAACACAAAAGAAGATATTTTGAAGAATATGGATACCAAACAGTTGGTGGACCCCATTGCCTTCCATAGTAGGAAAAAAAAAAAAAAATAGTATGGAAGTCAATAGGGTCCATGAACTGTGTAGTTACCAACAGTCTTCAAAATATCTTCTTTTGTGTTCAGCAGAAGAAAGAAATTCATACAGGTTTGGAACAACTTGAGGGAGAGTAAATGATGACAGAATTTTCATTTTTGGGTGAACTATTAAGATAATATTAACTAGTATTAACTCTGATGTTCAGGAACATCATGTGAACTTCATGCGTTTGAGTATATGTTCAATTAGAGTTGAAGGTCACAGGTTCTGTTGCACTTTGACAGAACAGGATTTTTTTTGTTGTTCGTATGGAAATCCTTGTAGGTTACAGTTGATTTACAGTCTCTGTCAAAGTTTAAACAAGGGGCATTAAGAGATGAAGGCTGGTTTCATTTACTGAGGTTGTGGGTTCAGATGCCTCAAGGCTTGATCTTTGAAGATCAGCAGTGAAGACATTGACCCTCAGATGAGAAATTACTGTAAGGGTAAAAGCATCTGTAAAACTGACACCATTACATCGGAAAACTCCACAGGACTGGATTGTAACGTAGGCCGAGTGTGAACAGGACCGAATCTGCGTACCAGTGTAATCTGAAGGTTTAATTGAGCATCATTCAGGACGTCAGGCTGTGCGGCCGTACCGTATGTTCTAACACATGCTCTTATCAAAACTGCACAGAGCAGCCATATTGGACCTTGCATTGTTTTGCTCTGAACAAGCTGTACTCATTAGTATTCCTCAGATGACACCGCGGCCCCGTGTTCCCACACTTCTCCTGCTGTTCTCCTCCCTCTCAGCGAGCAGCAGGCGTCTCTCCACCGCGCTGCTGGAGGCCTGAGAGTTCAGCCTCCTTGTCTCCATGGTCACCGCAACTGTGTGACATGAGGAAGGTAAAACCATCGCTGCAGCCTGAGGCTGGTCAACTGGGCTAATTTGGGCAACGGTTACGGTTCTTTCCCTTACGATCGTGAAATCTGTACGATCGCGATGCATCAATGCATTTTCTTCACGTAGCTGTCCATCACTGCTGATCTAACAGATAAGAAAAGAAACAGATCACTTTCTCTGTAATTCCAGTCATCATCCATCTTTGTTTTAGCATGTGATGGTTGCCAGTACAGCGACTAATGACTAGTTTATCTTTTTGTGACAACCTCCCTCCTCGTTCTTTGTTTTTCTCTCCGTTGGTAATTTTTGCCCACAGCACTAGCATGTAAATTGCTTTTAGCCACCACATCTGTGTAAATTGCTCACCTCATTTGCAACATGTAATTAAAACAAACTATGGCTCTGTGTTCGTCTCATTTACTGATTATTCCACCATTTTTTTTAAACGTTTTTTAATCAAACGACTTAATCAATCATTTGACTAAATCCTATCTTTTACTCTGAAATTTCAAGTTTACACTGTTAGTGTCATGGGGGGGGGGGGGGGGGGGGGGGGGGAATAAGAGCAATAGGTTACGTTTAGTTTAGTTTAGCAATTAGTTTATCATCGTTAGTATGACTAATATTAGGGAAAACTTTACTGATCAGACAAAATGGCTAAGAGTCCCAGTGTCACTCATTCAGAAGATGAGAATTCCCGAGCCGTCAGCTCCGCTGCATTTGTAGCAGTTAATGGCCTGTTTAATGGCGTAAACAAGAAAAACTCACTGTTCAGAGAGTCAAAGCTCATCCACGGTAGATGTTGGCAACCTCTTTAAGTTATTCTCGACTGTGCTGATGAACATCGCATCGTGTGAAATAATTTTTCTTGCTTGCGCCGACTGAAAACATACATAAGAAACACTGTTAGATACGGAAGAGACTTTTGGATATTGCAGTACTGAACATTGAACGGGCCATTCATGTGGATTTGGATAAAACAGTTAATCGTTTTGATGGGCACGCAGGACCCGCGATGACCCGGGTTGCGCCAATTGACAATGGTGTATCGTCGATAGTCAGTGATATGGTCAAAATCATCAACTATCGGAGGTAAAGAGGATTTAACATTTCCAACTAATGTATTAAATTATTATTATTATTATTACCATTAGGCAACTTTTATTATTAAATTAATATTACAATTCATCTTTCCCGTAATGATTTCATAGTGCATCGCTGCATCACCGCATTACCAACGCACTGCGAGGATAATAACAGGTTATAGATTATCTTACTCCCTTTGAAAAACAACTTGTTTAACATGAATTACTTGAGAAATATTAATAAAATAAATTAGATTCCTCTCTCATCATCTCTAAGAGAATATTAATGCAGCGTCAGATGTCAAAAGCTCGGTCAGTTTTTACCTTCAGATTCTGTAGTGAATAATTGACTGGTGTTTGAGACTTCTTCACCGACATAACTCTCACGCAAAGTTTGCACATTGTTTGTGGGATATCCACTGACTCGCCTTCATGCTTTAAAGTGGAGATATTTTCAATATTGCGACGTGGCATTTTTCTTTATTACCAGTTGCTCGCAAAATGATGGACAACGATTCCTGTGATAATGAAATTAAATAAATTATTAAATAAATGTGTAAATAAACAAGTAACAAACAAAGTTCAACTCGTTTGCTAAAATATCTGCAAATAATTTGCTGATGCAGGTACAAAAAGACTCTTGATTTTCTTTTTGCCAACCCCAACTCGAGAGTTAAATGTTGCCCATTGTTAATGTAATGGCAATAACACATTTATGTTTATGTATTTTTCTCCAGAGCGCTTCACAATACATTCAGTTTATCTTGCATGTTTTCTGAAAATCAAACTCATGGCCCTTGTGTTACAGAATCTCTCATAATCTCACGCAGGGCTTCATTACTGGACTGCAGGTCATTGTGAAGTATCGTACAGATGTCATGTTCTCGCTGTCCGTGTGTTTAGTTTCTACCCACTCTCACTGCAGTTCTGTCACATCTTTTTACTGCAGCAATTACACAGATATAATGAACATTACAATAAGACTGAACTGGCACCACTGACATTTAATTCATCTCCTGACATCTGTACGATTTGGCAACTGTTTGATAGTATCCCTTTTGAAATGTAATAAATGCTAAATTCAAATGCATTTCGATTCAGAAACATTTCCTCTGGTGGGAAGATGGCAGAGCGTTCTAAGATAAAGTCATTTCTCAGCACCGTCTTATGTGTCACAGGTGTCTTTATAGAGCAAAAAGATGAAATGACAATTTTCTGTCCTTTTTTAGCAGACGTTCAGAAGGGGTTTTATTTATCTACTAAATGAGTGCAGATTGCTGAAGTTGACCTCACTAAAACACACACACACTCAGATATGATATGCATTCATCTCAAACAGTATGTGATGTGAGTTCAGTGTTAAATGATCCATCATCACTATAAAAGTGACATGTTGATCTCTCCAGGTCTTTATCTGTTTCCCCACCAGCGGTTTTTAAAAAAAGTTGTCAGTCAGCACCAGCATTTTTGATCAGATTCACAAAAATGTCATGGTCTCCAGAATATTTTGTTGTATGACTATCTGAACATACAATATATTAAAAGAGAGAACAGAGCCTTTGCTTTTAAACAAACAAAAAACTTTTTTATTCTAGTGTCATTCAACAAAAAGCAGAGAAATGGACTTTGTATGGGATTCAGAGCAATGATCAGAACACAGATGGAGTAGATCGAGTCCATCAACACCTCAAAGCTTCAGTCGTTTCCTCTTCATGGGTTCAACATTTCATTTATTAACGTTAGGCAGTTTTGATTTATATGCTGTTTAATGTTTGATGAACATGTTATTTTATTATTCTATAGCTTGTTTGTGGTTCTTCTCGGCTTGTTTTTAAATCCAAAGTCTGTACTCTTTCAAAAGATGTGTAATAGCGCCCCCTACAATATAACAGTGAAAACATGGAAAGCCAATAAAACCTGTCAATGGTGGGGAAGCATTGTCATAAATGACGGAAAATCTCGTAAATGAGGGGAAAGAGTTAATTACCTCAAGAGTTGTTACCTTACAATGATAAATAGTGATACAGACCCAGTGCACATGTTTGTTTGTTTGTTTGCATGTGTCCACATTTAACAATCATAAAGTGAAGCATCACAGAAGCCCTTTACATGCAAGTCATGTATTTATTTTGAACTTACAAAGGACCTGAAGTAGCTGTAAGGCCTTTATGAAAGTTTGATATAATGTTAATTATATAGCATTATCAACGTTTGATAGCTTTAATATAACATTAACGTCTGTCGACACACAGTGAGTAGAGACAGCCTACAATTACAATGTACGTGCAATATAAGTACAACAAATACAAATGCACATGCCGACAATCCCTGCCACCTTTGGAAATGCATTTCACTTTGTCAAGTGGGCAAAGGGAAGTCGACTCTCACCGTGTCTACACCAGACGCGACCGTTGACGCATCACATCACATCACGCAGCAACAGCTACAAACTGTCTACACTGATCGCAACAAAACGACTGTTACAAAGCACTTGGAATACATCAGAAATAGAGGGGGGAATCTGTTTACTGTCAGGAATTTATTGTGTCACAATATCACTGAATATAATGGGTTCTATTCTCTTTTGACGCGTCGTGTCGCGCCGCTTGCGTCCGGTGTAGACGTGTCATAAGTACACTTCAAGCAACTCCATCAACCACAATTCAACACTATTGTACTGGCACAGCAAATTTATCCTCACAACTCTAGTGTCTGATATATTGAGTTATTTTGATATTTTACTGTAGTATAGTACCTGTTGCTAACCATAAGCTGACTATTTAGCACAGTCATAGTTTATTGTATTGATATTTTTTTCATTTGTATACTTTTTTATATACAGAAGTGAAATAGAATGCAGAATGCATACGTGTATGTGTGCGTACATGTGCACGTGTTCATGCGTGCGTGTGCGTGTGTGTGTGTGTGTGAGAGAGAGAGAGAAAGTGGAAAGACTAATGGCATTTCCAGCAGGAATTTGATTGTCCTGTGATATAAAGCATCTCTCTTCTGTGTGTTGGAGAGTTTTTCCCCGATGGATCTTTCCTCCACGCTGTAGCTGAGCTCTGGAGAAAGGCACTTTATTTTAATGTGGCAGGTATTGGATTTGCTGAAGAAAGTAGATTTAAATATGCTTAAAGCTGGTATACCGGAGCAGCTACGACCCTCTCTCTTTCTTTCCCGTTTTCTGCTAGTGCTGCAGATCAGCAGTGAAATGAGTTTTCCTCTACTCACATGAAGCCCCTTTCGTGCCTAAAGTTGGGCACGTTTTCGAGATGTCAGGCGTTTTGTGCCAACGCAAGCACTATGGTTGGTGAGTGACAGGCCGATTCCAGGAAGCAGCGTAACTTAGCAAACAGGATGTCAAGGTGTCACCGGAGGGAGAGATGGTCCCTATCAGCGGCCAATTACCTGCTTGTAGGAAAAGCTTTGTGTGAAGTCAAATGGGAATTTGGACCTACCGAGCCCCCGTAGGCTCATTAGAACAGTGTCTGCTGCTGAATTGGGTTTTGTGTGAAAGATTTCAGTGCCAGCGCTGAGCATTAGCGCTACTGCAGCCGCACCGTCACAGATCAACTGCTGGAACATCACGTGAAACCAGAAAGACAGAATAATTATTTATTAAAGGATCAGTAATAACTTGTGGGCTGAGGGGAAGTTGAATGTCATCTATCTGCTGGAATCTCATGTTTGCTCTGAAAATATTGAACTTCTGCAAATCGTGTAGATACATTAAACAGACGGAAGCGTCCCTGAAGAAGCATTTTAACCCCACTATGCAGGACGGCTCAGTGAACCTGCTCCGACATCACAACAGCGGGCTCTGACAATGAGTGTTTAGCCCAGAGCTGAAGAGCCCGAGTACATGTCTCTCTATTAATTGAACTGTCAATAATGAAACGTGTGTTAAAAAAGATATAAAATATAGATACTGAATGAACAAAAGCTCAAGTGGAACGTAAAGCTTATTGCTTTGCTCCTCGGGTTGTTGTTTCACATTCTCTTCCTAAAAGAGAGTTTATCTTTGTTACTGTAATCCTGGAAATCATTTACGATTCATGTTCTTTTGTGCATTGAGACAGGAAATGCAGCTCTGGCTCAACCACTCTCTCTCTCTCACTCCAGCTTGTATGTAGTTGTAGTTTTTCTTTATTTTGGGTTGGTTACTATGGTTAGTTTCTAGTTTCTTTGGAGATTTGGTGAGTTCTGTCTGCTAACCAATATACAGGTATATATATATATATTTTTTCTTTCATCATAGTTTGGTTGGGTCACTGCATCTGAGGGGGCTCCTGGGACAGGGATCACTTGTTTTGATGTGTTTCCATAAATTGTTTTTGGATGTTTAATAATAAGTGTCTGCTTCACCCTTTCATACAGAGTTTGGTGTTTATCTCTGCTTTTACAGCCATCTGTGTGTAGAATTTCAGTTTGGTGCTTGTCCCATTTTTCCCCAGTCTGTTTGTATTCATGGACTCTACGCCATGCAGCCACACAATGCAATGGGTTCAGTTACTGATTTCAATATTTTGAGCTGGGTCTAATTGGAATTTTTTTTTGAAAGCCCATCTTGAGTTCATTGACAGCGAGGCAAGTTCCCTGTGTTTGGATTATTAGGCCTACATGTGTATGTTTGGGATTGATCCATAGATTTGTTTCCAATTTTGAATGGACTACTGGACCCCAAATCTGGACCTTTTCAGAAAAATGAATATATATATTATTTATTTATTTATTTATTTTTGATCTGTTGCAGGACATAGATGTGATTTTGCGGGACAATGCGGGAAACATGTAATAGAGATAAATGTACTACTGTTATACTATGTATGTCACACGTTGTTGTAGCCAAGGAAGAAACAGGATCTAAGTGCAGCAATTCACAGATTTTAATGAACAGAACTCAGAATCAACAGAACAACAACGCGTACACAACGGAGAACTGACAAAGAACATACTGAAACACAGGGCTTAAATACACAGTGAACTGAAGATCTAACGATACTAATTAACAAGACACAGCTGAACTCAAACACTAATCAAATCAGGAACCATGACAACAAACAAGTGGCAGGAAACTAAGAACAAAGAACATGTGACTAATGGAAAACAAACTCTAAACATGAGCTAAACAACTCAGACCGTTACAGTACCCCACCCTCCCGGGAGGCGCGTCCCGCGCCGTATAACATCCACAGGGGTGGGAGGGTGGGCGCTCTGGAGGCTGGCAAGGATGTAGCTCATTGGGACGGGAAGCCTCCAGGGTGGATCGCCGACTGTTCAGGGGGCCATGGCGGCCAAAAATGTTGATTGTGATTGGCTCTGTGACTGGCACTCAATTTGCCCAGGCAATGTAATTTACTCTACAGGACCTATTCAGTCTGCTAAATATAATGAACTGAGTAACAGGCTAATAGGTAAAAATTTGTATTTAAGGGTGAATTGAAAGATTTAATTTCTGATTCTTTTTCAGTGATTTGGTCTGGTAAAGTTTTTCAGTTTTCCTTGTATTTAGGAATGTTTGGGACTGGGTGTGTTTAGATATAGGATTTTGATAATTTGATAATTAATTCTTATCTCTTAGGCTTATATCAAATAATTCCCTTCAATAAACTCCTAATTATTGCTTATTAATATTATGTGCTTCATAAGTACTAATAAACAGCCAACATACTAGTAATATGCATGCTAATAAGCAACTAGTTAATAGTGAATACTGTTCCCTAATCTAAAGTGTTACCAAATATCAAATAAATAACTTCTTTGATTAAGTGGATTAAGAGTTCCAGATGTTGTTTCCACTTTGTTTGAAGTGTTTATTTCTCCCTGTCTGGATCAAGCAAGTCCCTTCTTAACCCCCCAGTGATCATGT
Organism: Ctenopharyngodon idella; assembly: GCF_019924925.1. NCBI lineage: Eukaryota > Metazoa > Chordata > Actinopteri > Cypriniformes > Xenocyprididae > Ctenopharyngodon > Ctenopharyngodon idella. The sequence continues at coordinate 17,153,844 of NC_067230.1, read as the reverse complement.
AGACCACATCTCTCTCTCTCTCTCTCTCTCGCTCTCTCGCACTCTTTGTGTCTCTTTTTCTCCGTCACTGCAAAATCATCTGTGCGTTCACAAACACCAGGGAACCCATCGAATCCTGTGCTTGTGTTAACAGCACACTCTAACAGCTCTATTGTTCAGCTTAATGAATTTGCTCACCTTTATTACTACTTTCCTTTGACTTAATTTATCAGGAATTCCATCACAAGTCCCAAATGAGTGCAGTTTAAATAACTCGTTCTCTCTCTGTCTCAGAATTGACCAGTTCTCTACATAGACAGCGGCTCCACACAAACACTGTGCCATGCGAAGACTCGATTCACTATCACACCTCACTAGGTTTTTGGCCACTGCAGCAAGGGAGAGTGACAGGAAACGAGGGAGGAGAGAAGAACGAATGAAGAGAAGCAAATAAACAGGGCCGAGACCTCGCTGGTGGAGAAAACAGCCCCGTCCTCCGGCTGGTTAGCGTGTCCCTGCAGCAGCGATAAGACTCTGGACCGCGGCCGCGGCTGTAATCAGCATTAGCGCTGCGATTAGGGCTGTAGAGCGGCGGCCCTCCTGTGTGTGATGGGGCAGGCATGGTCTGTTGGAGATAAGATGGAGAGGGTGTTTATATTGGGAAGTGCTGAGGAGATGTCAAGCTTGAGAGGGGATGGGGGTGTTTGGAACTCATTTAAAGTTCTGATACCTCCGTTAAAGAAGAATGAGCGTGAAGGATTAGAGAGAGAGGAAACCATCTTACGGAATATTACGCAGGGAAATTGCATTCTAATGGACCGATGGAGACAGATGAGAGGGAACATTTGTTTGTCCAATAGGTTAACTGCACAAGAGTTTTGCACTTGATATTAGTGCTTTAATTATTATTATTATTATTATTATTATTTTATTTTATTTTTTTTCTTCGACTTGCTAGATAGACTTTCTCTATCATGCATTTATATTAAATGAAGAGCAAATGGAAAATGTTTGTTTAAAAGGCACTGTAATTATTAATAATAGCTGTGGAATCTTGTTCTATCCTGCTCAGAGGAGTTGTACTGTTCCATGTCCTCTTTTTTTAGGAATGGAATTGTTGGCGGATGCTGATGAAAACAATTTTAATCTTATCCACAATGTGAAACTCACTCTTACTCTAACCTTAAAGAGGCAGCAGTTTTACAATTTCCAAAAATATAAAGGTTATTTGTGAGTTTTTGTTGTGCCAAGGTGATTTAGTCTTAAAGGGGACCTATAATGTCTCTGGTGTCCCCAGAATGTGTCTGTGAAGGTTCAGCTCAAAATACCCCACAGATAATTTATTATAGCTTGTCAAATTTGTCCCCTATTTGGGTGTGAAAAAACACGCCGTTTTTGTGTGTGTCCTTTTAAATGCAAATGATCTGCTGCCCCCGCCCCCTTTCCAGAAGAGGGCGGAGCTTTAACAGCTCACGCTTCGGTCGCTCAACAACAGCAAAGCTGGAGAATCTCACGCAGCCAAAATGAGGATTGTCAGTAACGGTGTTCAACCTTACATTGTTCAAACCGGAGTTGACACTGATGGAGAGACTCAGGAAGAAGTTACAAATTTTAGAATGAAACTGGACGTTTCTGAATGATTAGAGGATAAATTTATGTAGTTGCTGTGGAGTTGATTCAACTCATCAACTCCACAACTCATCAACAAAATCCAGCGTTGAATTGACCCTCGTTTGTGAAGCAGTCCGGCGTAAAATTATGGCATGTCAACAACACTCTACTACAACAACTCTTACTCTTCTCTAAAGCAGCCCACCATGGCCCCGCCCCCTTTGTTGTGTGTTCTCAGGGGCGGGGTTTATGTAAATTTTAGGGTTAGTGATGTCACTATCCCGTGAAGAAGCTCGTTGTAGTCCCTACCAGCCATTTGTTGTAGTCCTTAAACAGAATTCTTTAAAAGAAAATATCTCTCTTTGCATTGAACTTTGAGCGTCGTAACTTTGCAGATGTTGTTTATGCTCAAACAGCAACATTACACACTAACTAAAGTTAAAAAAAAGTCAAATCATAATCAACCACCCCTTTAAATAGAAGCCTTTCCCTGTCGGCTTACGTATTACACAGTAGCACTTCAGGCTTCTTGAACTCTCAGCGAGTTACTGCTTGTTACAGACAGAAACATTATCGCCTCCCTAAAACATTGGGCTGTAACTGAGATACTTTAACATTCAAGTTGTTACAGTTTGTTGTATAAGAGCTTTGTTTTCCCAGCTTAACTGAGTGTGTTGGCGAGCTCATGGGTCTGATCCTCAAGGTCACTATTAAGAGATGCTGCCAGTGAATGGACCCACCTGCTTTGAGTAATGATACTGTATTTTCATTGTTCTTAAAATGTTCAGTTTCCAAAAAGCCACAGAGGACCACTGATAACTTAGTAGGGACCTGGATTTGACTGCTATGGGAACTGAGCAGACCTCTGTGATTATTATTAGTGGCTTTTTGAGAGGTCTGATGCTGTGATGTCACTAACATTAGCCCTAGCCAGGTTAAGGTGGTTGTTCATTTACGCCCCATTCAAACCTCCCTGACACGAAACGGTCACCAGTCTGGGAGTTGTGGGTAAAATCTGAGTTCATATGTCTGTTAGAAGAGCAATTGATTTGCATACTTATGAAAAAATGAGTCTCAATTTTGAGCTGAATCAGGTGTGTTAAATAAGAGAGACATACAAAATCTCCACAGGTCCAGTATTAACTAATAAGGAGATAAATGTATAAACAGACTTTAAGCTCTTTAAGCCAGTATATTTGTGTTGTTCGCTAACAATTATACATTTTTAAAGCAGTACACATTATGGTTCAGTATGGTATCAGATGTTCTGTACAGCAGTAAAAACTGCCTTCATTTTAAGATGGTCATACAGAGTCAAGTCTTCACTTTGGTGTTCGAGTCGCTCTGCGGTGAGATTTTGTCAAGTGTGTTTGCAGTAGCGTTTCTAGAGATCCATCACTACAGAGGCTCTCCTGAGGTGCAGACGAGCGGATTCGTTTGTTTTGTCTGATCTTTGCCGCGCACAGCTGCCGAAGCTCCGCTCAACCAAATTACTGCCGTGACTCATTTTGCAGCAACAAGCATCCTTATCCAGGGACGCAGGTGTTCTGCTGCTTCCTGACCTCAAATACATGTGGCACTGTGGGATAATGTCTGGAGTTCTGCAGGAGAGAGGTCGACTAGTCAAGACTTACAAATGAACCATCTAAAGTGATCTATCACCTTGTAGGACATTCTACAAACATATAACACAATGACAAATTAGCCCTCTTTTAATTGAAATCCTTTTTAGACTGCGTCATTATCGAGTTAGACTTTGAGTCCTAATACAATGTTGAACTAACTCAATGTTTAAGAATGATTTGAGTGTTGTTTTCATTCAGCTCTATCTGTGCAGAAGAAATCAGGCCTCCATGCTGTGCTGAGGACAGAGGTGTGACATTCAACGCTAGAGTGTGACAGATATTAATATCCATCTGTGTGCACTTCTCCTCGGCTGGCACACTGGTGCTACACATGGACCAGAGAATAGAGCAATTACCAGCCGAAGGTGACAGCATTGAGACCCTCAGCGCTAACGCAGGGAATGCACCCGCGCCTACATATGTCTGTGATTGCAGCAGAAACAGTCTAATTGTTGATTAGCACAATTTATGCGAAAGTTTGGGAGGCTGTTTTCTTTTGTCAGGGTGGAAGGCAGTCATGTTTGGAATCCCATTAAGTCGTTGTGGCAGGAGCATTTATTCCGGGCCCTCCTTGTGCTCTTCTCAGTCTTTTCTGTTTCTGGTCTTGGGGGACGGCAGGTAATAATTAATCCTTTTATGTGTAAGAAGCCGAGCTGCTTCTATTGTTCTTCCACTTGACTCAACCTGAGCAGGGTTGCCTAGGAAACCTTTGTGTGAAGGTTCAGTGTTCTCCAGCATTCAGATCTGTTCAGGTGTTCAGTACTGCAGTGTTTTCTGCTCAGTCCTGGACAGTTTGACTTGTATACTGTATATAGATATACAAAAGGAATGGTGGGAACTCTAAGACTGATATTTCATACCAGTACACTAAAGCAAAAGAAAAAGCATCTAATGTGCTTTTGAACATTTGCACACTGCTGTATATTCTCTCTCTCTCTCTCTCTCTCTCTCTCTCTCTCTCTCTCTCTCTCTCTCTCTGTCTGTCTGTCTGTCTCTCTCTCTCTCTCTCTCTCTCTCTCACACACACACACACACACACACACACACACACACACACACACACACACACACACACACACACACACACACACAGGTTTGTTTTTGTGAATTGTGGGGACTAATGGTTTTCATACTGTACAAACTGTATTTTCTATCCCCCTACACTACCCCTACCCCTAACCCTACCCATCACAGGAAACTGTGCACAGTTTTACTTTCTCACAAAAACTCATTCTGTATGATTTATAAGCCTTTTGAAAAATGGGGACATGGAGTAATGTCCTCATAAGTCACCCTCTCCTTGTAATACCTATGTCATACCTATGTCATTATACAAATTTGTGTCCTGATATGTCACAAAAATGGGGGGACACGAAACACGAAACACTCTTTATTCCTGAGTTTCATTGCCATGTAATCATGTTGTGTGCGTGCGTGCGTGCATGTGTGTGTTCTGTTCTGTCTGTGCCTAAGCATCACAGAGGAAAGAGTTGATGAGTGAATTTCTGTCATTAATTACTCACCCTCATGTCGTTCCACAGACATTCATTCATCTTCAGAACACAAATTATGATATTTTTGATGAGGTTTTTTATATCCTCAGTAGAAAGCAACCGTCAATTACTGTCATTCAAGGCCCAGAAAGGTACTAAAGACATTGTTAAAACAGTCATGTGACTGCAGTGGTTCAACCTTAATGTTATGAAGAGACGAGAATACTTTTTGTGCGCAAAAACAAAACAAAAATAACGACTTTATGCAACAATTTCTTCTCTTCCCTGTCAGACTTGTACACAGTTGACCCAGTGAATGCAGTTCAGAGCTTACATGTTTATGTCAGAACGTCAACTCATTATTGGCTGGCTCCTGCGTCAGCATCGCCCGCATGTGTCGTACTGATCACATGATCAGCCTCGGCCAATACTGAGCCGGCGTTCTGACATAAACATGGAAGCTCTGCAACAAAAATAGTGTAGAAGACTGATAGGGTAGAGACGAATTTGTTGAATAAAGTCATTATTTTTGTTTTATTTTTGCACACAAAAAGTATTCTCGTCACTTCATAACATTAAGGTTGAACCACTGCAGTCACATGACTGTTTTAACAATGTCTTTAGTACCTTTCTGGACCTTGAATGTGGTCATTTCATTGCTTTCTATTGAGGATAATTTGTGTTCTGAAGATGAACGAAGGTCTTATAGGTGTAGAACGACATGAGGGTAAGTAATTAATTTAATTTTTGTGTGAACTAACCCTTTAATGTGACCATTAGCAGAGTGACTCCATTAAGCGCAAACATGACAATGTTGCTTGTGTTTGTATTGAGGTCAGGCAGCCGTACGTATGCACATGCTGCACCAAATCTTTTTTTGTCATGTGCTCATCAGAAGCGATTAGTCCAGTCTGAAGAGAAGATTCCTCCACCAATCATGCTTGAATCTGCCGCTCCAGAGACAGATCTTTGAAACAATCGCTGAGAGAGACAGAGAGAACAACGTGTGAGTGGAACATGCAAAGAGGGAAAAGAAATGGAGAGAGTGGAAGAAAAAGTGGAGAGAAATGTGTGATGAAAGGCTTCTTGAGTTCCAGTAGGTAGACAGACCGATGTGACGGAGTCAAACTAACGGCCTCTGCAGGATGTATTTAGCAGGGCGCAAGTCATTACCCGATCTCCAAATCCTCTCGGCCGTGAAACCTCTACTTGTTCACGATACTCCATCTGTGCACAGCACTCTGGGAAGAAAAAACCCAGTGATTGACATGTCAGCACTTCCTGTCAGGGATTTATGCAGCATGGCTGAAAATGCTCCTGCACCACAAGGTCATAATTTAGCTTCCTCTCGGTTTACCTTCTCCCTGATAGAATTGCTTGTAATTTATAGTATTGTTTTAATTAAATGGATTGAGGGAGGCCTAAGTGCCCACGGTTTTAAGACAAGCTATTTTTTAGGAAGTACAATCTGAATTCTTAAACTCCTGCCTAGGACAGACATAAAGTAGAGCAATAAAGTGAACGGCCACTAAACCGGGGATGGTTGTTAGTGGAATTAAATTATTGTAGAAACGTCACAGGAAAACATGTACCAACTGACACAACCACACCTGCACAGTTCATTCATTCATTCATCTCTCTCTCTCTCTCTCTCTCTCTCTCTCTCTCTCTCTCTCTGTCTTTCTCTCTAAATTGGTTTTGACAGAGGAGGTCAGTTATGGCATTATGATGGCACAAATGCTCCCAACAGCGTTTTAATGAGCAGAGCAGCTTTCAGCCGTCCGGATGATCCTCTCCGCTGGATGTGAATGAATAGAAACCAGCACAGACAAAACACAATTAACACACCACGGAGACCCGATTAACTAAGATGTGCTTGCTCCGGTTTCCCAATTCATACACAAACACACCCACATACAGTACACTGTAATGGTCAAAGCTTCATTTGTTATATTTATGAATTACTGAACGATTCTGAGTGCGATGAGGTTAGTACCATCTCCATACCATTAGCTAACTGTGCTCAGGACAGGAGAACCAACTCAGGCTAAAATAGTACATTTGAAAACATTGGCCTTTAATTGTGCCTTCAGACACTAACAGAGTTGACAGTTTCAGTTTAATTCAACATACCTGTATTTAACATAAACACGAGATAAAATAACCTGAGGACACAGAATTAAGTCTGTTTCATAATACAGTATCAACTAAAATCTAAAGTAAATATTTAAAAAAAAAATAAAGACATAAAGCTAGCTTTAATTTCAGTATATTTTGTTTTGAAGATTGGAAGCATAGCTGAGTTATGAATCACTGTGCATCAGATGGTTTGGACTGTGTGTGCGATGGTACATTTGCCCTGATACATGTCTGCTGAGGGTAGATTTATGCCATTCTGAGCTGTCATGTGTGAGAGGTAGAACCACAGTGACCTCCAGTGGCTCAGAAATGAAACACCAGTATTTGCAATCCTGTCAAGATTTCAGCCTAATGTGAGTCTCAGGACTGTGCTCTTTAATTCTCTCATAGACTTTTCATTTTTACAAATGTGCAGAACAGGAGATTCTCATTAGCATTAGTTTTTCATTCTTCTAGAGCCTAGAGTTTACAGCACCTCTGTATTTCTGTCAAAGCGTATAGTATCTACAGAAGGACATAGCAAAATGTCACAGGCCTGGAGTGTTTGTGTGTCTAGTATACATTTGGAAACGTGTTGAGGCACTTTTAGGGTCATTGTGATGTCAGATTACAGTCTAAACTCTCTCACACTCTTTGTAGCAGCTTCTTTTCCTCGAAAGAGACAGAATAAAAACAGACATCAACAGGCTCAGATTGTAAAAGATGTTGTTTTGGCAGATATTACATAAATATGGACTTCTCTTGTAATGTGTGTTTTTCAGGCAGCCCTGTGAACCTGACCTGCCGAGCGTTCTTCGGTTACAGCGGGGATGTGAGTCCTCTCATCTACTGGATGAAGGGAGAGAAGTTCATTGAGGATCTGGACGAAAGCCGGATCAGAGAAAGTGAAATTAAGTAAGAAATGTATCCTAATGATACCCTCTCTTTTCATTGATCGAGAAGATTCAAAACTGCTGTCCATATCTGAATCTGTGTGTGCAATGAAATAAACAAAATGATCGTGTGTTTGTGCACGTGTCCATGTGTCTGACATTGTTGCCTGCCTGCCTGCATGTGTGTGAATCCTTCACATCCACCTTGATTCAACCCTGCTGGAGTCGTTCAGCGGCCATCAGATGAGTGTTAAGACCTTGTGAGTAAAAGCATCCCATTAATCCTCAGCAGTCTGGATGGAGATGAGCAGACAAGCTTCTTTCTCTTGTAATCTCCATCGAAATTTCATTGACTCCATTAATAATGCAGTTCAGGCATATGCAATCTTAATCACAGCATGATGAGTATCAGGGTCAAAGCGGATGACTGAATCTGGGCTTACCTGAACTAGATCTCAAACTAGGAGTTCTAAGATATTCTAAACAATTGTGAGCAATGAGTAATGTCAGTACAATTGAATCTGTAACCCTGTATTGGAGACATTCAGAATGTACAGTGATCGGGCGCTAAAGGAACAGCCCTGAGATCCACTAGGTTTGGGTCTTGCAGCTCGGTCCACTACAAACACTTAGTCTAATTTGTGCCTGTGATTACTGACACGAACCCTGCTCTGACATCACTGTAATGGTGTGGAACATCCACAAACACGAAGAGGGCAGAAAATCACCATATTCTTTTTGAACAAGAACAGAAACAATGTTTCTTTAATGACATGAATTCCTCATCTTCCTCTCTCTCTCCACAGACATACAGTAGTTTCCATGGCAGCTGCAAAGAAAAGCCATTTTTTTCTCTTCCAAACCCTGTTATTTTTCTTCCCCATAGTGCTCGACAGTCTTATGTGTGTGTTTTATGAGGGATTGGCTTTTTTAATCATAATGTAAATGTCTGATTTTCACTTTATTCAGTGAGTCACTATGTATACATATGAGTAGATGTAGTTATCAATAAGTTCAATTCACATTTATCTTTAGAGCGCTTTTCACAATACAGATTTCAAAGCAGCTTCACAATAATAACAAATTCTGTGGTAAAGCCAATAGTGTCATTATACAGCTCAAGTCAGTTCATTGTTGATTCAGTTCAGTGCAATAACTATAAAGTTCCTTAATTGTGCATACATACTGTATATACAGTGTATTTGTGCACATACATGTACGTGTGAGCGCTATGACAAACTCCTGTACACTCCACTACACTCTGAACAAGCAAAAGACACAAGATAGTAGTGTTTCACATTTGTCATATCCGTGCGCCTGTAGAGTTATTATACAAAAACACAATTAGTTTCATTTAAAATAGTTTTAAATTAAGGGTTTGCTTTTTCAAACACGAAATATTCCTGATTTGACTGTACTGAGACTATTTGAATAAGAACTGAACTGATCTGGACGATGAAATCACTGTTTTCTACAGAGCTGCTTTATAACTGAATTGAACTCATCTCATATTTCATGATCTTTACAGAGTTATTGAATGGAACTGGATCAACACTGAACTGACCTCAGCTGATCATTGACACTAGTTGGTTGAAGATCGAAAATGCAGCTTTATTGGGACAATTCAGAATCATAATCCATATATCAGGCAAGAGTTCAAGCAATCCAAAAGAGCAACCAGGCAGAAAACACAGACAAAAGAAAACAGACAGAGAATCTAAAAAGCAAGACACATGAAACCAAGATAATTCTCAGCAATGCAGTGTAACAACATACAAGACTTCACAATGAAATCATGAATACACAAGGCTTATATAGGCAGAGTTAACAAGGTAATGAGACACAGGTGGATGTAATCAGAACAGGCAGTGGGTTATGGGAAATGTAGTTCATAATGAGATAAAGCAGATGGAAGGAGTGCCCTCTGGTGGCTATCACAGGCACTCCGGCAGGCAGGAGTGACAGTCTCTTAGTTACGTTTATCCTGTCACCGTTTAAACTGCCCTGTCAGTCATCTTGTCACAGTTAAAATCCTAAAACTGTGCATGGATCTGCACTTTGGATACTAACCAGGAAAAGTAGACCATCTGGGTATCTTTGGAATACTTATTTCAACATACTACAATTTTGGGAAACACTAATTCTAATTTCAGATACTATTTAGGACAGATAGTATATGAATTGGGAAGCAGCATGTGTGTTAACTGTGTTCAGCTAATGTTGAATGCTAGCTATAGCAGTGCAAGATGTAATTTACTGATTTTGTCTTTGGTTTGAAATTAAAAAAGGGTTTAACAGTTTTAACTTCTGTAAAGTAAGAGTACTGTTTTTTTGGACAGTGGGTTATGGGTTAGGATGTCTGACTAACAGAATAGATGTTACAAACCCGATTCCAAAAAAGTTGGGACACTGTACAAATTGTGAATAAAAAAGGAATGCAATAATTTACAAATCTCATAAACTTATATTTTATTCACAATAGAATATAGATAACATATCAAATGTTGAAAGCGAGACATTTTGAAATGTCATGCCAAATATTGGCTCATTTTGGATTTCATGGGAGCTACACATTCCAAAAAAGTTGGGACAGGTAGCAATAAGAGGCCGGAAAAGTTAAGTGTACATATAAGGAACAGCTGGAGGACCAATCTGCAACTTATTAGGTCAATTGGCAACATGATTGGGTATAAAAAGAGCCTCTCAGAGTGGCAGTGTCTCTCAGAAGTCAAGATGGGCAGAGGATCACCAATTCCCCCAATGCTGCGGCGAAAAATAGTGGAGCAATATCAGGAGTTTCTCAGAGAAAAAGTTATCATCATCTACAGTGCATAATATCATCCAAAGATTCAGAGAATCTGGAACAATCTCTGTGCGTAAGGGTCAAGGCCGGAAAACCATACTGGATGCCAGTGATCTTCGGGCCCTTAGACGGCACTGCATCACATACAGGAATGGTACTGTAATGGAAATCACAACTTGGGCTCAGGAATACTTCCAGAAAACACTGTCGGTGAACACAATCCACCGTGCCATTCGCCGTTGCCGGCTAAAACTCTATAGGTCAAAAAAGAAGCCATATCTAAACATGATCCAGAAGCGCAGGCGTTTTCTCTGGGCCAAGGCTCATTTAAAATGGACTGTGGCAAAGTGGAAAACTGTTCTGTGGTCAGACGAATCAAAATTTCAAAAAGTTCAAAAATCAAGAAGTTCTTTTTGGAAAACTGGGACGCCATGTCATCCGGACTAAAGAGGACAAGGACAACCCAAGATGTTATCAGCGCTCAGTTCAGAAGCCTGCATCTCTGATGGTATGGGGTTGCATGAGTGCGTGTGGCATGGGCAGCTTACACATCTGGAAAGGCACCATCAATGCTGAAAGGTATATCCAAGTTCTAGAACAACATATGCTCCCATCCAGACGTCTCTTTCAGGGAAGACCTTGCATTTTCCAACATGACAATGCCAGACCACATACTGCATCAATTACAACATCATGGCTGCATAGAAGAAGGATCCAGGTACTGAAATGGCCAGCCTGCAGTCCAGATCTTTCACCCATAGAAAACATTTGGCCCATTATAAAGAGGAAGATGCGAAAAAGAAGACCTAAGACAGTTGAGCAACTAGAAGCCTGTATTAGACAAGAATGGGACAACATTCCTATTCCTAAACTTGAGCAACTTGTCTCCTCAGTCCCCAGACAATTGCAGACTGTTATAAAAGGAAGAGGGGATGCCACACAGTGGTAAACATGGCCTTGTCCCAACTTTTTTGAGATGTGTTGATGCCATGAAATTTAAAATCAACTTATTTTTCCCTTAAAATGATACATTTTCTCAGTTTAAACATTTGATATGTCATCTATGTTGTATTCTGAATAAAATATTGAAATTTGAAACTTCCACATCATCGCATTCCTTTTTTATTCACAATTTGTACAGTGTCCCAACTTTTTTGGAATCGGGTTTGTAGTATCTGGAGGAACTATAAGACACGGAAGAGGCTGCGTTCAGCATGTGACAGTGAATTTGATTTGAATCATAGATGGTTGTTGAACAGTTCTCTTCTTTTGTCCACCATTCTAGAACTATTCGGGAGCACCTGGGAGAGCAGGAAGTGTCCATCTCCCTGACAATAGACGCCGTGGAGGAGAGCGACCTGGGAAACTATTCATGTTATGTGGAAAATGGCCACGGAAGACGACAAGCCAACATCCAGCTCAGCAAGAGGGGTAAGAAACACTTAAGAGGATTGTGCGGCGGATGCTAACATTTGAAACCTATGTTTTCTATGAATGTACAGTACACACCGCTGCTACCATCAGCATCCACCAATTCCATAGTCTTCTAATCAATTCATTCACATTGTTATAAAGGAACCTGCATCACAAAGGTTAAAAGATGCGTTGTGTCATTTTTTAGCCAATTTTTCATCAGCAAGTTTAACGCTGTTTAACATCCATATCCGTGTGGCTTGCTGATTATTTACCAGGAGCTCTCAGTTTTGATGAAAAACAACTCAGTGTTAAAGTGATTTTAGAATAAAATCTAGTTATGATTGGTCAATGTGACAAGCTGTGGTCTCAGGCAACCAATATCCTTCCTGATTTTGGCCTGTTTTTGATTTATTATCTGGAAGATAAAGATCACAGATTTTGTCTATAAACATACTGTTTGAAAGTTGTAAACTTAAAAAAAAAAAAAAAAAAAAACGAAATGTAGAAATATCCCTAACTCTGTAGGGTTTTTTTTTTTTTTTTTTTTTTCCGGAGTTCAGACAGGTTTTTCCATGTCCGTGTTTGCTCATTGTGAACTTGTCATGATGTTTCTTAACATTTTTCGCCCTGCCTAACTGGATATTTCTGCACCATTAAGGTTTGTTTTTTTTTCCCTTAGAGACCTAGTTGCCTTTAGTTGAGAATATTTTTACATAATCATTTCTCTTTTAAAATATGAATCTGAAAAATGGCTTTGATGGCAGACTGATCCTCTTCATTCTGTACATGAAAGAGATTGACTCTGAGAATGAAGCTGGGCAGATTATGCTGCAGTTGAGATTTACTCTTCACTCTGATGTTTATTTCATGCCTTCAGTGCTCTGTAAGTAAATATACATCTATATGGACAGATCTCAGTTCACTACAACACTTGACATTTGTTTTTCTTTTAAATTCAATGGCTCAAATCAGAATCAGAATCAGAAAGAGTTTTATTTATGTTTACACACACAAGGAATTTGTCTTGGCCACAGGAGCTTCCATTGCAGAAGAAAGTACAGACATAGTGCAGACATACATAGGAATTACACAGTAGAGATGAAATATAACAATAATATAAGAAAACAAACATTTAAATAATGCAATATAATATAGTGGTAGAAAACTTGTGAAAAAAATATATAATTGTTTTAATTAATGTACAGATATGTTATTTGCAAGTGTACAGCTTATGTAATTTATAAATGTGCAATTTCAAGATGTTATGTACAAATGTACAGTTATTGTAGACAGTGTATATTATGGGAGTTTTTAATTGTTCAGGCTCAATATAGCCTGCGGGGAAAAACTGTTTTTGTGCCTGGCTGTTCTGGTGGTCGGTGCTCTGTAGCGCCAGCCAATTCAAAGAGAGGGTAGGCTGTGGGGTCCAAAGTGATTTTCGTAGCCCTTTTTCTCACTCTGGAAGTGTAAAGATCTTGAAGGTTGGGCAGGGGGGAGCCAATAATTTTCTCAGCCATCCTGACTGTTCGTTGTAGTCTCCTGATGTGTGATTTGGTAGCTGAACCAAACCAGACAGTTATAGATGAACACAGGACAGACTCGATGATGACCGAGTAGAACTGTTTCAGCAGCTCCTGTGGCAGGTTGAACTTCCTCACCTGGTGCTTTCCTAGTGTTCTGTTTTTTGAAGACTCAGCTTATGTCTTCCACACAGACCTTAAGCGCAGGTTGGATGGCAGGAGGGGCAGGAAGGGGGTTGCAGGAGGTGTTTGGTGTATGTGTGAAATGTGGATCAGAGTGGGTGTGAGGTGTGAGTCTGGGCTTTTCAAATCTGCAGTAAAATGCATTTAGATCCTCAGCCATTTGTTGATCCTCCACACATTTGGGGTATGGTGACTTGCACTTTGTTGCTCCTCAGGCTTGTCCAGAATGACGGGTCGTTGGCTGAAAACTGTTTTTTCAGCTTTTCAGAGTAGCTACTTTTAGCCACTCTAAAAATGAGGGAAATTTAAACACCTGTTTGCCTAAGAATACATGTCCTGTTCTGTTTTTTGGTGTTCTGCCCACACACACATCCAAGGGTTAGGCTTTTAATGATGAGTTATAATCAGATGACCAAATTATGTTTTGCGTTTTGGTCGTGAAGGAGAGTGTGAAAGTATCAGATGACTCTTTCCTTCTCTGATTGTGGTGCACCAGCCAAGGAAGAAAAACTATGGTTTTCAAACATAGTTATGAATGGACTCTTGTGGCTTCTCTTTCTTTCAGCCACCACTGCCACATCCAAAAGGTCCTAAAAATTTTTTTTGGTGGACCAGGCTTAAAACCTTGGGAATTAGTATCAAGATGGGTGGAGGGCAGAAACTGCCTGTGGACCAAAGAGAAGTCCTGTCCTTCCCGCGCTTGAGGTGTCTGTCAGTTGTTCTAGCATCCTTTTCTGATGGTGTTGGACATTTGTTTGTGCTAGTCCACCAAGATCCACTCGAAATGTAGCAAACCTTTCTCCACTGTTGCAGTCAGAAAGGGGCCCTGCCATAAAACTGGGCTCTGGAAAGTACTGTTCACCACAACACAACAGAATCAATGATCCACAAACCCATCTGACATGCTGACAGACTAGGTCATCTGATTAGTAGACGTATCTGCACAACACTTTGACTTCCTTCTAGCTGTAATGTTGCAGTAATGTAACACAGTAAAGCATTAAAAGAGGAAGGAAATGTTAAAGTGTAAGTGTTAGAGGCTAACAGTAGCTACATTTACATGGACACCTTTTGTTTCAATCGGAATGAATTTATTCTGATTGAAGAATCCGAACGTAGTATTTACATGACCACTAAATAAAGTGATCAGGTTGATGTGCGCATTTATATGTCACAAGCTTCAAATCAGAATTGATTTTTTGACATGACAGTTTCCCACTGTTTGCGCATACTAACCATTCTTCTACATTGCTTCTTTTCTTTGTTTTAAAGAGCAGACTTAATATCTATCTATTTTGGGTCCTAATTTAGGAAACGAAGAGCACATGAAGCTTTGTGTCGTGCTGCTTATATTTATCAAGCAGCAAAAACGCCCCTTCAACTCATTCCATGCATCTGTAATGATTAGTCCAGACTGAAGGTGAGATGATGAACCCAAGTGCAGTTTATTGAATTATCTAAACTGAACAAACAAAGCAACCAGTTGACTTGAACTTGAACAGACTTGAACAGACTTGAACTTGAACAGATTTGACCTTGAACAGACTTGACTATAAGACTCACCGACAGCAGGGTTACATAAACAATACACAACAAAGTAACATGGGGAAGACAATGGCTTTAAATACAAGAACAAAGAGAACACATGACTATGGCAACCAATGAGCAAGGAACATGAGAACCAATGACAGAACAGAACTCAGAAACACATGACCATATCCAACCAATGAGAACATGACACATAGACTAAGGGAGAACAAGAGGAACAAGGGAAGCATGGCACAAACAAGCAACAAGAATAAAACTACAAAATAAAAGACATGAAAACATGAACATAAACACAAAACCAAAACATACGTGACAGACCCCCCCCTCTAAGGGTGGCTCCCGACGCCCAACAAAATCAAAACATGACAGTCCAGGAGGGTGTGGAGCAGAGGCAGTCTTGGGGGAGGGATGGTGGGCCAGGCCCGTGCAGGGGGACAGGACATGACAATGGCGGGCCTGGGCCGTGGAGCGAGGGCGGACCTGGGCCGTGGAGCGTGGGCGGACCTGGGCTGTGGAGCGTGGGCGGACCTGGGCCGTGGAGCGTGGGCGGACCTGGGCCGTGGAGCACGGGGTCCCGGTGCACTGGAGGACCTGGTCCGTGGAACATGGGCAGACATTGACTTTGGAGCAGTGGTGGGCCTGGATCATGGAGCAATGGTGGCCCTACACCATGGAGTAGTGGTGAGCCGAACTCCGCATCCGCTGGAGCTTGGTACCCATAGTCCCCCCCCCCCCCAAAAAAAAATATTTAGGGGAAAGTTGGGCAGACGTGATGTAAGGAGGCTCTGGCGTGGTAGCCTTAGCGTGACAAGGCTCTGGCATGGCAGGCGTGGCAGCCGTCTCGGCTGAGGGCTCAGGCGTGGCAGCCGTCTCGGCTGAGGGCTCAGGCGTGGCAGCCGTCTCGGCTGAGGGCTCGTCAGAGGCTGGAGTCCCCTCTGGACGCTGGTCAGGGGCTGGAGTCCCCTCTGGACGCTGGTCAGGGGCTGGAGTCCCCTCTGGACGCTGGTCAGGGGCTGGAGTCCCCTCTGGACGCTGGTCAGGGGCTGGAGTCCCCTCTGGACGCTGGTCCGGGGCTGGCGTCCCCTCTGGACGCTGGTCCGGGGCTGGCGTCCCCTCTGGACGCTGGTCCGGGGCTGGCGTCCCCTCTGGACGCTGGTCCGGGGCTGGAGTCCCCTCTGGACGCTGGTCCGGGGCTGGAGCAGATGTGTGTGCAGCCCACACACATAAAATAGCCGTGGCCATAATAGTCAGCGCTGCATCCTCTGGATACTCTGGTATGGCGGCCATCTTGGGATGAGTCTCTGATGTGGGCATGGTGGGAGCAGGCCCTGGCGTGGCAGGCATGGCGGTGGCAGACGTGGCAAGCATGGCGTGAACAGGCCCTGATCTGGGAGGCATGACATGAACAGGCCTTCACTTGGCAGACACGTTGTGGACAGTCTGTGGCTTGGAAGGCATCACGTGAACAGGCACTGACCTGGCTGGCATAACGTGAACAGTCTGTGGCGTTGAAAACATCACATGAACAGGCACTGACCTGGCTTGCTTGGAGTGAACAGGACTTGGCGTGGCAGGCATGGCGTGAACAGGTCCTGACATGGCAGACTTGACGTGAACAGGTACTGACCTCGCAGGCATGACATTAACAGGCTTTGGCGTGGTAGTCATGGCGTGAATTACTCCAGACATGACAGCAGGGGAATGAAGACTCTCTGATGTGGTGGGTACTGGGGTTTTGTGGGACTCCTCATCCACAATTCCCACAGTAAATGAGGAACCACTTAGCACAAGGGCATGATCTATATATTCCTCCAAGGACCAGTGAATCTTTCCGCCAGGAAGCCATGAACGTACAGGTTCATTAAGTCCATGGCGAAAAATGTCTTTTAGCGCCACGTCATTGAAATCCACATGACAGCACACGTCACAAAAATCCTGAACATAATCCTTAATGGATTGTTTACCTTGACGGAGGCTCAAGAGGCGAGAAACTACAGGGTTCATTGTAAGGGTTGTGTATTCTGTAACGATCCAGTCCAAACTGAAGGTGGACCCAAGTGCAGTTTATTGTAACAGTGTGAACAAACAAACAAAGCAACCACTTGACATGAACTTGAGCAGACTTGACTAAGAGCAGACTTGACTAAGAGCAGACTTGACTAAGAGCAGACTTGACTATGAGACTCACCGACAGCAGGGTTACATAAACAATACACGACCAAGAAACATGGGGAAGACAATGGCTTAAATACTAGAACTTAGAGAACACATAACTAAGACAACCAATGGGGAAGTGACACAAGAAACAAGGGAACCAATGACAGAACAGAACTGAAAACCACATGACCATAACAACCAATCAGAACATGACACATAGACTAAGGGAGAACATGAGGAGCAAGAGAAGCATGGCACAAACAAGCAACATGAAACAAACTACAAAATAAAAGACATGAAAACATGAACATGAAAACAAAACCCAAAACTGTATGTGACAGCATCATACGTCATTGCACCATTACTTCATTGCACATGCACAGTACTTTCCAGTGTTGGTTTTCAATCCGATCAAGTATTTACATGTCCTCCCGATTGTATTAGAAAAGGTTTGATTACTACTAGTTCGATTACAGTCGGATTATTAGGCTCAATGTAAACGCAGCTACTACAAATGCCAAATACTTCACACTAGTCTCTCTCTCTCTCTCTCTCTCTCTCTCTCTCTCTCTCTCTCTCTCACTCACTTTCGTGTGTCTCCTGCTTTCTTGATCTTTTGATAATTACAATCACTATCAGTGCTTATAGTAAGTTATTAATGAGGCCTGCAGGCGCTGTTCTGTTTCTGGTTGAAGATGTTGAGGCCAATTTAACAGCATCTGTTGCCTGTTTCCCTCACTCATCTCTCTTCATTCTCTCCTCACATTAACTTCTCTCCTTGTCCTTGTGTGTCTATCTGTGTATGTGTATTTTGATGCCTTTCTCACCCTGTGTTTAGTCTCTTCAAACAGAAGATGATCCATAACTGACTGAATTCAGGAATTCCACATGAGATACATTTTGATCCTGGTACATTAGTCTGGTACAGTGTCCATCAAACAGATACATTGAGAGTTCAAGGAGTTTGAAAACAGCCACATCTCAGTAGCCACAGCCGGTGCATCTGTTGTATAAATGAGGCCGTTTCCTCACCTCAGTCTTTCATTCCAGAACATTGAACACAAACACGTGATAGCAGCCATCATCTCCGCTCTCTAAAACAATCCAAATTTTACCACCGATAAACAAAGCTGCTGATGCAGACCTGACATAACACTAGAGCCCAAGACCGGCATCTGCTGGATCTGTCAGGTCTGTTGCAGCATGAACTCTGCCCATTTAAAGAGCATTCATCTTCATCCGCCACTGCAGCCGAGTAGAGGTGAATAATTCTCTCGCATTTAACATTGCAGCAGCGACTTTCTCAGATAGTCAGCTCGAGTACAGAAGAACATCACAAACACATTGCTGCTGTTGGCCTCATTTGGACAGGTGTGATTAGCCCCTGACTGCTTGATGTGCACTCATTCTTCTTTGTCTGGCACATCTGTGTGACATCTGTGTTTCAGGAATGACCTGCACAACAGTGATGTAGTTGTGCACGTGCCAACAGTCAGTGTGTTCAGCAGAGCAACACACACACACACACACACACACACACACACACACACACACACACACACACACACACACACACACACACACACACACTTGTATATGTGGTTTACAGGGACTCACGATAGACGTAATGATTTTTATACTGTACATACTGTATATTCTATCCCTCTCTACTAACCCTACCCCTGAACCTACCCATCACAGGAAACTGTCTGCATTTTTTTAATTAAAAAAAACAACAAAAAAAACAAAACCATTTAGTATGTTTTTTTAAGCCATTTGGTTTACGAGGACACAGGAAGTGTCCTCATAAACCATGTTTACGTTGTAATACCCATGTCATTATACACATTTGTGTCCTCATAAACCATGTATACAAAAACACTCATGTTGGATCCCCTAAGGACAAGGATTTTTATTGGATTACTATTTTATTGATTTTTATTTTTATTGTCATGGATATTGTTACCTTAACCACATACACGCACATAGAGGAATACATGAAAAGTTCATTCACTTTGCATTTGTTTGAAATGTTTAACACACATAAAGGAATGGACAGTGTCAGGCATCCTGAGCTGAAGGACAGATGTGTGTATCTGACCTCATCACTTTGTTCACTGATAGAGTGAGTGAGTGTGTGCTGATGTATGTTGTGCATATTATAACTGTCTCTCTCTGTTTCTGTCTCTCTCTCAGCAGAGCTCATGTATACGGTAGAGTTGGCTGGAGGTTTGGGAGCCATTCTGCTGATGTTGATATTTTTGGTGTCCCTGTATAAGTGTTACAGAATTGAACTCATGCTCTTCTACAGAAATCACTTTGGCAGTGAGGATGTGGACGGAGGTAAGAAATATTATAAAGAAGTTCTAACAATCTGAATAGAGCACCTTAGATAAAGACAGATTCATTAATATTCTTTTCTTGAGTCATTATGGTGGATAATTTTTTGATTTGCAGTTTTTCCTACACAATAAATTAATCAATGAAGAGGCATGAGATATTGAAATGCTTTATTGGCCAAGCATTTGGTCAGATTATTGAGAAACATATTTTTATAAACATTAACATTTCCCAAGAAAGGGATTTTTAGCTTATTTGTTTTTCTCATCATTTTGTCCCTCAGATATAGGCTGATTGCATATACGAATAAACATTGAAACACCATAATCATTATAAACAATCAGTAGTTTCTTTAAACTATTTATGTAACTTCTGCTTTTGGGCCTCTGTGGCAGACGGGGAAGGAATATAAGAAATAGGAAGGCAGAGGGACAGTAAAACACCTTTGACTTTAATTTACTATGAAACTTTCTCTAATTGTGCTTTTCTAGGAAGGCAAAAACTGATTTTCCATTTTCTCAAAGTTTAAAGGAATCAGGGCTTGTCCATTTGTAGTGGACAGTGTGGCACATTCTGCTGAAGTCAACACTGAGACTTCCTCATAGACACACAGGCAGATTTATTCAAACTCATAGTGAATTTCATCCACATATGTGAAGAAAAGTGAAGAAAACACCTGTCATTTTAAAGTCTGTTACCGAAAGCTGCTTTTCATAATAAAACTCTCTTTCATAATTAAGTGGCAGAGGTTTGTGAGTATATTTCATGTTTGTAGCTACCAAATTCAAGCCTTTTGAGATCTTAATCCTTCACGAACGCAGCCAAGATGTGTTCCGGTGTGAAGGCAATACTGTAGCTACTGCTCAGGATCAAAAATACTGCTAATACTTACAAGCTATGAATGCATAGTGTGGTGAAGAACTGTTTAATTGTGAGTGTCCATTCTGTTTGTGTGTTGTAAGAAAATAAAGACTATGATGCATACGTGTCCTACACTAAAGTGGATCCAGACCAGTGGAGTCAGGAACCCAGAGAGGAAGAACGATTTGCATTGGAGATTCTGCCAGATGTTCTGGAAAAGCATTATGGGTATAAACTCTTCATTCCTGACAGGGACTTGATCCCAACTGGAAGTAAGTTTCATTAGTTGTAAGGTGTGTGTAAACATGTATGACTATTGGCTCGTTTCCACCAAGTGGTATGGTTCAGTACAGTACAGTACGGTATGCATTTTTTTTCGTTGTTGTGAAAGTTTGGGACCTTCCTTTGGCGTACCAACACAATAGTACCAGTACCAAAAGGGTGGAGCTACAGTCACTGCAGAACGTTGATTGGTTGTCAGACAATCTTCACTTGCGCGTGCTACAAGGGGAAAGACAACACAATACCCGTGCAACACAATGTGTATTTTTTTTGGCTGTTTTTCTTTTGCAGCCTTCAGCTTTTCCTCAAACAAAGCTGCTGTATGTCCTCCATTGTTGTTTACTTTCACTTTCTTCTTCACACAAGAATGACATCAATCACTACTTTCCAGCATACACCACGCCTATCAAGTAAGAGGACTGTTGGCAGTGGAAACGCAAGCCAGATCAAGGTTTACCATCCCGAATCATACTGTAGTGAACTGAACCGAACTGTACCGCTTGGTGGAAACAAGCCATATGTGTGTCCTTGTTTGTGTAGAGTTGCATCTTCATCCTGTTGAATGTTGTATGGAGAAAGTTTCATGTTTATTTTCAGCATCATTTTTCATTTCAAGTTACTTTTGTTTGATAAGCTTTTATTTGTTTGGTCTGTGAATAATATTTAAGATCTGATATCTGTGCTTTCAATGAGGCTTCTTGTACATTATTTGTTTGTATTTGTATTTCTTAAGTTTGTGTTTTTGTTTGCTCATGTGATTCAACACATATACTGTATCTGTCTTGCCCTTCTTACTTGAAAAATTCCATGTGTGTTTTGTCTACACTTCTGTCTGTTGTCTGGGGACTGTTAGATGTTAATATGGGACGAGGTGATCATAATCAGGGCTAAACAAAAGGATTGATTTGTGTTTAGGAGATAAACTCATAATGGATCTTTAATGAGAGGCTCAAGCCATGGGACAGTGTACATTTTCTTACTCTGTTAGCTTTGTTAGCCCTGCAGTCCCTCAGTCCCATATTAAGCTGGATAAACTGGTGATTCTAACTGAAAATCCTAAGGCAAAAAGATACAGTTATGCCAGTTTCTCTTGTGGAAGTCCTCACTTTTTTTTTTTTTTTTTTTTTTTTAAGTTTATGCTGAATCGGCTGATCAGACTTTCAATGTTGAAATATTTATGTCTAGGTTTCAGCAATGATCATTTCCAGGATGACACAAGACTCCTTAGAGGTATTCTTCCTTAGCCTTTTACACTTGTGTCAACAAATCTGACTCACACGCTTTTACAAACTTCACCTTTGGGGGAAATTGGGACATGGCGCTGATTTAGGTTGAACCGATCATCATCATTTTCTGAATGTCTAAAATTAGAGTATCTAGTTCTTCTGTTAGAGAACAAGTGCATTAGTGATTTAGGGAAAGAATGGTACGTGAGTGTTGAACAGCATTATTATGCTTTTACTATTTATTATAAAGTAGGGCTAGAAAGAGAGTCTGTCTGTCACTGCCCACAATTTCCATAATAAGACCTTTTAGACTAGATGTGTCTAGCCATCTAACACACACACACACACACACACACACACACACACACACACACACACACACACACACACACACACACACACACACACACACACAGAGACAGAGAGTTCACTCTCTTACACTCTTTTTTGTCAGGTTTAGGCCAGAATAATGCAGCACTGAACGAGTTTCGTTTTCTCATCAATGCTATTTTAGGTCAATATATAAAACTGCCTCATTCAGAGACTTCGGCTCCATGAGGTCAGAGCAGGATTTGTGTTTGATGTCGCTTTGTCTGTCCTGTTCCCCCGTCCTGTGTTTTCAGTGTGTTCCTTCATCGAGTCATTCTGCTGTTTTGTCACATATTAGTGAAGTTCTTTGGCAGAGAGTTTTACTCTACATGCAGTGCAATGCTATGGCAGTATTTAGGACACATTAGATTTGTGTTTCCTTCTGTTTTATTTGCATGAAAGCAAAGATGTTTGAAATTTTTAACACATGGAAGCTACTGACGTTCTGCCTCTCTCTCTCTCTCTCAGCCTACATTGAGGACGTGGCTCGCTGCGTTGACCAGAGTAAACGTCTCATCATCGTTATGACGCCTAACTATGTGGTGAGGCGCGGCTGGAGCATCTTTGAGCTGGAGACACGACTGCGGAACATGCTGGTCACCGGAGAGATCAAAGTCATCCTCATCGAATGCACTGAGTTGCGGGGAATCATGAACTACCAGGAAGTTGAGGCTCTCAAACATACCATAAAACTGCTAACGGTCATCAAGTGGCCGGGACCAAAGAGCAGCAAGCTCAACTCCAAATTTTGGAAGCAGCTGCAGTATGAAATGCCCTTTAAGCGGCCTGAGCCCAAGCTGTCGCATGAGCAGGTGCTGGATGTCAGCGAGCAGGGCCCGTTTGGTGAGTTGCAGACAGTCTCTGCAATCTCCATGGCCGCAGCGACTTCCACCGCCATGGCCACTGCTCACCCTGAGCTGCGTTCTACTTTCCACAATACGTACCACACGCAGCTGCGACAGAAGCACTACTACAGGAACTATGAGTATGACATTCCTGTCTCTGGGACCCTCCCGCCTCTGTCATCACTTAGCAACCAGCACACTTACTGCAACATCCCCATGACTCTACTGAATGGCCAGCGAGCGCAGGGGAAGTTGCCCCACGAGCAGCAGCAGGCCATAGAGGAGCAGCATGTGAACAATGCTATGCTGCCACTGTTGCCCCGGGAAACCAGCATTTCCAGTGTGATCTGGTGACATCGCTGGGAAGTGACCGC
The DNA here is from genome assembly GCF_019924925.1 of Ctenopharyngodon idella. NCBI lineage: Eukaryota > Metazoa > Chordata > Actinopteri > Cypriniformes > Xenocyprididae > Ctenopharyngodon > Ctenopharyngodon idella. The sequence continues at coordinate 17,130,201 of NC_067230.1, read as the reverse complement.
TTCTATTGGTCGAATGTTAATGGCACTTTTTAAGACCCTTAAAAACCGCTGCTGTTGACTTTGCACCATGATTCACAGGGATTCGAAACAATGTGAAATCTCAAAACAGGTGGCTGAGATGACAGATTACAAGAGCCCATTCAGTTTCATTCCCTCACAAACAGCTCGTTCATATAGTCTCAAGGAATACAGGGTCTTGTACATATTGTTTGCAGTTTCTTTGTAGCATCTTTTGTTTTCATTTGAATTTTTTTTTTTTTTTTTTTTTTTTTTACCATGTCTGATTTGTTCTTTTTCTCCTTATAAAATGACTGAGCAGAGACACGTGAGACAGAGTAAAGGCTGATGTGTTTTTCTCTTGACCTACTGTTTGAAATAATACTTGTTTTCTAAGTCATTACAGAATTTGTGCCGTTGTGATGTTTTTTTTTTTTTTTTTGGTTGGTTGGTCAATGAGATCTAAGAAAAACACACTATTATGCAAATGCTACTGAGGCCTGAAAGCTCTTCTTCCTGAATGAACAGCCGAGCAGACGACATTCATGAGGAAAAACTAGATGTCATTATGATGCTCTAGTGTCTCTGCTGCTCTCTGTTTCTCTATTTAATATATTGAGACTTTCTATTTAGAAGAAAGAAGTAAAAACAGCCTTGCTGTTCAGCTTGATAGGGAGAACTTAAGAAAATCTGTAAATTATTTTAAAAGAAAAAGTATATTTTTATAACAAAAGGATTTGCTTGGGAAGTCATAAAATAAGTTACATTTCATTCATTCCACTAATGGAAGCACTGGAGAGACATTTTAGCTCATCAATTCAGAGAGAAAAAAATGACAAGAGTATTTTTAATGTCCCTGTCAAATCATGGATGAGCAGGGGAAAACCAGTATTTGTGTTTTAATTTTCCCAATGATACTGGCATCATTTCTGACTGCGCATAGCAACTAGATATGTATTCAATTTATGATATAATTATCTCTCTCTCTCTCTCTCTCTCTCTATATATATATATATATTTGCAAAGACATTTTCACATCAGAAAATGTGCTTAATCTGTCTCTAAATAGTTACATTACTTGTTCTCTTCACTGCACATTAAAACCTGTTAACCTCCACTGTAGTGCCTCCAGCTGCTCCACAACAAACACCGACTGGTACTGCATTCTATCACTCTTTATAAGGTACTTCCATCACATCACTTCTCTCCACCTCATCAGTGTGAAGTTTTACACGTTCTATTGTAGTAAATGTAGAAACTGTCATTAGGGGAAGGAGCAGACCTGGGCAAATTTTTACCTCATTTTATACAATGGGCCAGTCCTGTGTCAGCAACTAGGGGCAGCTTACACACACCTCTACTCTCGTAGCTTAATGCAAGACAAGTAGAGGACCAAATTTAAAGGAACGCAAATGTCCAGTGTTTTTATGAGAGGGTCAGTCAGTCAGCCCTCGTGTGCTGGACTGTCCAGGCATTCATTAATGAAGCTGCCCCGTCACACACACTGCGCACCCTAGTTCTGAGTTGTGCAGACGTTCAGCTTAGTTTTAGATGCCATGTTTTTAAGTCTCACTCTCAATCTAATGAAGGCTTTACATCAATAACTCAAAACTCTGTTAGCATGCAAATTAAGTGAAACCAAAGCTGGCAATTAGCGATGGGTACATATATTTTGCCTTTTCAGATGTGCTGGTGGATATATAATCCTGGATTTAAAATAGGAGAAAAGAGATCAAAATTCATTAATTCACAACATAAGACCCCATGTGTTATTTGCATTGCTTATTTTATCAGTAGTGCCAAAAGAATCATTGTTTAATATTAAGAACAAATCATATGCAAAAATCTGTAACTCACAGAGGTGGGAAAAAAAAAAAAAAAAAAAAAAAGGTCATGCCAACCTTCTCATTAAGCATTTCATCCTAAACAGACCCCAGATTTCCAGTTTGTAAATGCCAGCTCTGTTTGGAATAATCTGTTGGTGCTGAGCTCCTCTCACAATCACTGACCCGCTGAGGCCCGAGGGACTGATCTGAGAGAACACCAATCTAATTATTCCCACATTATTATTTTACTAAGGATTTTTTTCTTGTATTTTTTATTACATTGTGTAAATATAAATTGAAACGGTAATAAAATGAAGACAATCTAGCCACATTCATGAAAAAACTAAACAAAACAAAAAAAAAAAACAGTTGGCATTTTCCAACAGAGTGGCAAATTGTTTCATGAATATTTCTGATATTACTGATAAATAAATAACATAAATAACAATAATATTAATAATAATAATAATATATAGCACAGAATTTGTCTCTGGCACTTTCACCAATCTTACACTAAAGATTAAGGTTCTGTTTGTCTCCTGTTTTTGAATTTTTCTCTTTTTTATTCTGTATCTGCAATGTTAATTGAAGAGAAACCATCATTAATAATAATAAAATACACATTTATTAATATTTCATGTCATCCTATTTGTTTAAATTCACACAGTGAGTTATGAAACTGGGTTATAGCATAATGTAGAGGAAGATCAGAATAAGATGTTCAAAGGATTAATACAGGTAGTTTGAATTGGTTCAGGTTACTCTGCTTTCTGTTCTGTTTTGCATTGCATATGTGTGAGCGAGAGCAACCTGTCATGTGACGTGCATCTGCCATGGCTCTCACTTTCCAATTGAAAACCACCCATAGGCTGCATCTGAATATGCATACTTTCTACTATATAGTAGGTGAAAATCAGTATGTAATCAGTATTCATAAAATAGTAGGTGAAAAATACCCAGATGACTTACTACTTCCATTGAGATTCTGAAGTGTGCATCTGATAGACACTTTAATATCCCATGAGGCCACGGGGGAGGATTTGTGAATGACTCTGAAGCGAAGCGACTGACGCTGGTAGGTCACATGACAGTGAAAACACGACGAATTTAGTACATCTGAAATTTATTCATACTACCCATATTCATACTATATAGAAATTTGTTTTTTTAATGGTTACAAATGAAATACTTATTCAGAAGTACCTACTCAGTATGATTTCTGTCCAAATTTACCATTGGTATATGATTGGTTATTTGAATTGACTAACCATACGTTTCTCACATTATTAACATTGTTAAAAGTAGAAATACAATAATTAATGACCATGTAAATGAAAATAATAAAGTCCAGAATTAAAACAAGAAAAAGGGGACATCAAGTAAAGGGGACCAAATACAGTCAAAGTTTCCGTTTTTTTGCCTGACAGAATACAATAATGCATGCATGCATTGGCCTCTAAGGGCTTCCGTACCAGTTGCTGTTTCTCATTCTCTCCAAAGCAAGGAAAAAAATGCCATTTGAAAAAGTCCAGTCAGACAGCGACCCCTTGTGGTCTCCAAGGTAACACAAAAAACACAATCCTAACATTAATAAAAGGTGCAGCGTGTCATGTAGTGTTTTTCCAGCGGTGATGAGTGTTTACAGATGTGAATAGAGCCTAAGACAAAAAAAAAAAATATATATTACTGACAATTGTTCAATATAGATTTATATGACACAAGACTGGACAAAGAGTGCTTCCTTCTGATGTCTTTGATGTCTTAGGCAGGATGTTGGTTTTTGCTCATTTACCCAGAAAATGTTTAGCCTAAATGTTTTACATTTAGTTATAATTTAGTTATTGCTTTTACATGACTACTGAAACTAAGGTCTGACTCCAGAATCACACCAAGATTCCTGACTTGATTTTTTGTTGTTTGACCCCTAGCCTCAAGGTATGTGTTCACCTTGAGAATTTCATCTTTGTTTCCAAATGAAATGCAATGTTCTTTCTCATTATTTGGCTCAGTGGCAGCATGTACAGGTTGAATAGGAGTGGCACAAGAATTGAGCCTTGTGGGACTCCGTATTAATGAAAAGCTATTTAATATAATAAAGATTTTAATACAAAGAATTTGAATATTTTGAATACTAAAATCTGATGCAAACTTCCATTTGAGAAGCACCCAATGGAACTCAAGACCCACTTGCTTCAGAAAGGAGACACTGAAAAAAACCCTGTAATTTAAGGGACACAAAGGCAATTCCAAGCAAACTGAAAAACAGGGTGCATAAAATATTGGTGTGAGATTCTCTTAATGGATAAAATTATATTTTTTCTAACAATTTTCTTCAGAAATATATCAATGGACATGAAATGTACCCTAAATTGAAGAATGACCCAGTAATTTTAAGTATAAGGTTAACTTTATTAACATCTCATTATTCCTCTTGTACTGACAGTCGGTGTTCCATATCTTCATAGTCCTCAAGCACAACAGAACAAGACTTTTAGAGTAAGACTGAATTAGACAAGATTACATTTGCTTCATTTACTGTTGCACATTAGGACTATAGAATAAAATGTCGCCAGATGGCAGTATTGGCACACAATATTATTAACAGAAAATTACATTGTTCAAACAGTATTTCTAGATCAACCAATCCTAACCTGTAATGTTTGAGCATGTTTAGCTTATTTTATTGGTTTACTTCGTTAGTTAGTTAATTACTGTTTTATTCCCAGCATTTTTAATACAAAGTCAAAACTTTGGGTTTCTACCCTACTTTACCTGCCAGTGAAATCAGTTTGAACACAGTGAGCATCCTGAAGGATAAAAGTGATAAGTTCAGTTTTTAAACAACACACCATTGTCATGATGACAAGTATCTGCTGTTAAACAGATGCAACATAATAAAGTATTGTAACAAATAAAAAAAAATAACCAAGGTATTAGCATAAAAATTATTAGTATAGATAATATGTGTGGTTAGTGCTTCTTTGTTATAGTTTCTTTGCTTCAACATGGAACAAAGGATACTACGGAAGTCTTAAGAGGCCATGCATTATTATTTTATTTCTTGTTTTCTATTAATTTTCTTGTGATCTTGACATAACAAAAGTTGTTTTCTTGTGATCATAAAAAAACATTTCATATGTCTAAAAAAAGCAATAAAGTTGGTTTGATATTAGACATTTGATTTTTTCTTTAACATTAAATGACGTGGAGAAGAAATCTGAGCAAACAAGCTTAGTTTCATGAATTTATGATGCTCGGGAGGCTAACAGAAAAGTCTAAACTGTGATATTAATGTTGCCCACTAGAGGGAGCCACAGGATAAGGAATCGTGTAAGTCATATTTTCCTATGGGTTTCTATCCCTTTGAAGGGAAACAAATGCATAGATCTAGTTCATTTTTATAACTATGGTATCCTGACAGGATAGATTTATATAACTGGTGTAGACAGAAATCTGTGAAATGTTTATAGATTGTTAAATGTTTTATAGACCCCACTAAAGCATTTTTTCAAGTGGCCAGATATGATTAAACGCTTAAGTGCTAAACTTCAAGCATAAGTAATACAGACAGCATATTCACATATAACCTGACAGCAGTTCAGATAGTACAAGATAATCGGGACAATTTGGGGCCCAATTCTCCCCTTCCGACAATCTTATAACGGTAGTGTCCTGATTATCTTGATGGTTCTACAGATTATCTCATCAGATTTTCCTGTGGTGGGATGTGTGTTAAGAAGAGTGACTGAATCTTAGGGTTAGGGTTAGGTCTTTGCATGATAAAGCAACGTTAGGGTTAGGGTTAGGGTTAGGGTTAGGGTTAGGGTTAGGTTAGGTTAGGTTAGGATTAGGGTTAGGGTTAGGGTTAGGGTTAGGGTTGGTTAGGGTTAGGGTTAGGGTTAGGGTTAGGTTAGGGTTAGGGTTAGGGTTAGGGTTAGGGTTAGGGTTAGGGTTAGGGTTAGGGTTAGAGTTAGGGTTAGGTTATGGTTAGGGTTAGGGTTAGGTTAGGGTTAGGGTTAGGGTTAGGGTTAGGGTTAGTTAGGGTTAGGGTTAGGATTAGGGTTAGGGTTAGGATATAGGGTCCAATACCGGGGATGAGTCAATGACTGATCCTTCTTATCCTGTATATCTTGGGTTCTATAGGTCATAGATTGTTGAAACTTGGTATATATACTAATTAATGGGCGGGGAGTTGATTGAACTTAGTTTGGGAGCTCTAGCACCACCAGGCGTAGAGATACGGTATTGCACTCTACTATATATACATATATATGCAAATATCTGGTTCTCCTATGGTTAAGTTGGACTTGTGTTTTGGATGGGTAGTACTTGGGTTGGAGTTGGGTGGAGTTGTGTTGTTATAATTTATGTAAATAATAGTAATTAGGGTTACGATTAGGTTAGGTTTTTTTGAGTTTACAACGAACTCCCCCCATCACAATCTCACCAGATTGTGTGGTTTAAAGTAGGGAGAACGAGGAAAGGCACGGGCTGGCGCATGTTTGTGAGGGTGGAGGAACTGTGAATTCCAGTTTTGGGTCGGAGGCTAGTTTCGAAAGTTAATCTGTTCTTTAAGGTAGTTTCCAATTTGGGATTGATAACGTTTTGTTTGGTCTTAGAAAAACGCATTGTAGTGTTATTGACTGTTATTTTGGTTGCTGCTTCTGGTTTTTAGGAATGCAAAGTTTCCGATCTGAACTTGCTCTGGACCAGCGAACCGAGCCGAAGGCCCAAAGGCCACAGCCCGATAATCCTGATCCAGCATCGCACTCCCTCCAGCATTAAAGTATTACGGTATACATTTGCGAGATTGCTTGTCGGTAGGACTATGACAAGTAGATTTAGCGTAAGAGTCGGGTTGGAGTTTAATCGATTGAGAATCTAGTCGATAGGTCTGTGACGGATAGGTTTTGGGTAAGTTTAGGTCGGGCTATTCTGAGTAGGGTTAGAGTTAGGTTAGGGTTAGGTTAAGGTTAGGGTTAGGGTTAGGGTTAGGGTTAGGGTTAGGTTAGGGTTAGGATATAGGGTCCAATACCGGGGATGAGTCAATGACTGATCCTTCTTATCCTGTATATCTTGGGTTCTATAGGTCATAGATTGTTGAAACTTGGTATATATACTAATTAATGGGCGGGGAGTTGATTGAACTTAGTTTGGGAGCTCTAGCACCACCAGGCGTAGAGATACGGTATTGCACTCTACTATATATACATATATATGCAAATATCTGGTTCTCCTATGGTTAAGTTGGACTTGTGTTTTGGATGGGTAGTACTTGGGTTGGAGTTGGGTGGAGTTGTGTTGTTATAATTTATGTAAATAATAGTAATTAGGGTTACGATTAGGTTAGGTTTTTTTGAGTTTACAACGAACTCCCCCCATCACAATCTCACCAGATTGTGTGGTTTAAAGTAGGGAGAACGAGGAAAGGCACGGGCTGGCGCATGTTTGTGAGGGTGGAGGAACTGTGAATTCCAGTTTTGGGTCGGAGGCTAGTTTCGAAAGTTAATCTGTTCTTTAAGGTAGTTTCCAATTTAGGGTTAGGGTTAGGGTTAGGGTTAGGGTTAGGGTTAGGGTTAGGGTTAGTTAGGGTTAGGGTTAGGTTAGGGTTAGGGTTAGGGTTAGGGTTAGGGTTAGAGTTAGGGTTAGGGTTAGGGTTAGGGTTAGGGTTAGGGTTAGGATATAGGGTCCAATACCGGGGATGAGTCAATGACTGATCCTTCTTATCCTGTATATCTTGGGTTCTATAGGTCATAGATTGTTGAAACTTGGTATATATACTAATTAATGGGCGGGGAGTTGATTGAACTTAGTTTGGGAGCTCTAGCACCACCAGGCGTAGAGATACGGTATTGCACTCTACTATATATACATATATATGCAAATATCTGGTTCTCCTATGGTTAAGTTGGACTTGTGTTTTGGATGGGTAGTACTTGGGTTGGAGTTGGGTGGAGTTGTGTTGTTATAATTTATGTAAATAATAGTAATTAGGGTTACGATTAGGTTAGGTTTTTTTGAGTTTACAACGAACTCCCCCCATCACAATCTCACCAGATTGTGTGGTTTAAAGTAGGGAGAACGAGGAAAGGCACGGGCTGGCGCATGTTTGTGAGGGTGGAGGAACTGTGAATTCCAGTTTTGGGTCGGAGGCTAGTTTCGAAAGTTAATCTGTTCTTTAAGGTAGTTTCCAATTTAGGGTTAGGGTTAGGGTTAGGGTTAGGGTTAGGGTTAGGGTTAGTTAGGGTTAGGGTTAGGTTAGGGTTAGGGTTAGGGTTAGGGTTAGGGTTAGAGTTAGGGTTAGGGTTAGGGTTAGGGTTAGGGTTAGGGTTAGGATATAGGGTCCAATACCGGGGATGAGTCAATGACTGATCCTTCTTATCCTGTATATCTTGGGTTCTATAGGTCATAGATTGTTGAAACTTGGTATATATACTAATTAATGGGCGGGGAGTTGATTGAACTTAGTTTGGGAGCTCTAGCACCACCAGGCGTAGAGATACGGTATTGCACTCTACTATATATACATATATATGCAAATATCTGGTTCTCCTATGGTTAAGTTGGACTTGTGTTTTGGATGGGTAGTACTTGGGTTGGAGTTGGGTGGAGTTGTGTTGTTATAATTTATGTAAATAATAGTAATTAGGGTTACGATTAGGTTAGGTTTTTTTGAGTTTACAACGAACTCCCCCCATCACAATCTCACCAGATTGTGTGGTTTAAAGTAGGGAGAACGAGGAAAGGCACGGGCTGGCGCATGTTTGTGAGGGTGGAGGAACTGTGAATTCCAGTTTTGGGTCGGAGGCTAGTTTCGAAAGTTAATCTGTTCTTTAAGGTAGTTTCCAATTTGGGATTGATAACGTTTTGTTTGGTCTTAGAAAAACGCATTGTAGTGTTATTGACTGTTATTTTGGTTGCTGCTTCTGGTTTTTAGGAATGCAAAGTTTCCGATCTGAACTTGCTCTGGACCAGCGAACCGAGCCGAAGGCCCAAAGGCCACAGCCCGATAATCCTGATCCAGCATCGCACTCCCTCCAGCATTAAAGTATTACGGTATACATTTGCGAGATTGCTTGTCGGTAGGACTATGACAAGTAGATTTAGCGTAAGAGTCGGGTTGGAGTTTAATCGATTGAGAATCTAGTCGATAGGTCTGTGACGGATAGGTTTTGGGTAAGTTTAGGTCGGGCTATTCTGAGTAGGGTTAGAGTTAGGTTAGGGTTAGGTTAAGGTTAGGGTTAGGGTTAGGGTTAGGGTTAGGGTTAGGTTAGGGTTAGGATATAGGGTCCAATACCGGGGATGAGTCAATGACTGATCCTTCTTATCCTGTATATCTTGGGTTCTATAGGTCATAGATTGTTGAAACTTGGTATATATACTAATTAATGGGCGGGGAGTTGATTGAACTTAGTTTGGGAGCTCTAGCACCACCAGGCGTAGAGATACGGTATTGCACTCTACTATATATACATATATATGCAAATATCTGGTTCTCCTATGGTTAAGTTGGACTTGTGTTTTGGATGGGTAGTACTTGGGTTGGAGTTGGGTGGAGTTGTGTTGTTATAATTTATGTAAATAATAGTAATTAGGGTTACGATTAGGTTAGGTTTTTTTGAGTTTACAACGAACTCCCCCCATCACAATCTCACCAGATTGTGTGGTTTAAAGTAGGGAGAACGAGGAAAGGCACGGGCTGGCGCATGTTTGTGAGGGTGGAGGAACTGTGAATTCCAGTTTTGGGTCGGAGGCTAGTTTCGAAAGTTAATCTGTTCTTTAAGGTAGTTTCCAATTTAGGGTTAGGGTTAGGGTTAGGGTTAGGGTTAGGGTTAGGGTTAGGGTTAGTTAGGGTTAGGGTTAGGTTAGGGTTAGGGTTAGGGTTAGGGTTAGGGTTAGAGTTAGGGTTAGGGTTAGGGTTAGGGTTAGGGTTAGGGTTAGGATATAGGGTCCAATACCGGGGATGAGTCAATGACTGATCCTTCTTATCCTGTATATCTTGGGTTCTATAGGTCATAGATTGTTGAAACTTGGTATATATACTAATTAATGGGCGGGGAGTTGATTGAACTTAGTTTGGGAGCTCTAGCACCACCAGGCGTAGAGATACGGTATTGCACTCTACTATATATACATATATATGCAAATATCTGGTTCTCCTATGGTTAAGTTGGACTTGTGTTTTGGATGGGTAGTACTTGGGTTGGAGTTGGGTGGAGTTGTGTTGTTATAATTTATGTAAATAATAGTAATTAGGGTTACGATTAGGTTAGGTTTTTTTGAGTTTACAACGAACTCCCCCCATCACAATCTCACCAGATTGTGTGGTTTAAAGTAGGGAGAACGAGGAAAGGCACGGGCTGGCGCATGTTTGTGAGGGTGGAGGAACTGTGAATTCCAGTTTTGGGTCGGAGGCTAGTTTCGAAAGTTAATCTGTTCTTTAAGGTAGTTTCCAATTTAGGGTTAGGGTTAGGGTTAGGGTTAGGGTTAGGGTTAGGGTTAGTTAGGGTTAGGGTTAGGTTAGGGTTAGGGTTAGGGTTAGGGTTAGGGTTAGAGTTAGGGTTAGGGTTAGGGTTAGGGTTAGGGTTAGGGTTAGGATATAGGGTCCAATACCGGGGATGAGTCAATGACTGATCCTTCTTATCCTGTATATCTTGGGTTCTATAGGTCATAGATTGTTGAAACTTGGTATATATACTAATTAATGGGCGGGGAGTTGATTGAACTTAGTTTGGGAGCTCTAGCACCACCAGGCGTAGAGATACGGTATTGCACTCTACTATATATACATATATATGCAAATATCTGGTTCTCCTATGGTTAAGTTGGACTTGTGTTTTGGATGGGTAGTACTTGGGTTGGAGTTGGGTGGAGTTGTGTTGTTATAATTTATGTAAATAATAGTAATTAGGGTTACGATTAGGTTAGGTTTTTTTGAGTTTACAACGAACTCCCCCCATCACAATCTCACCAGATTGTGTGGTTTAAAGTAGGGAGAACGAGGAAAGGCACGGGCTGGCGCATGTTTGTGAGGGTGGAGGAACTGTGAATTCCAGTTTTGGGTCGGAGGCTAGTTTCGAAAGTTAATCTGTTCTTTAAGGTAGTTTCCAATTTGGGATTGATAACGTTTTGTTTGGTCTTAGAAAAACGCATTGTAGTGTTATTGACTGTTATTTTGGTTGCTGCTTCTGGTTTTTAGGAATGCAAAGTTTCCGATCTGAACTTGCTCTGGACCAGCGAACCGAGCCGAAGGCCCAAAGGCCACAGCCCGATAATCCTGATCCAGCATCGCACTCCCTCCAGCATTAAAGTATTACGGTATACATTTGCGAGATTGCTTGTCGGTAGGACTATGACAAGTAGATTTAGCGTAAGAGTCGGGTTGGAGTTTAATCGATTGAGAATCTAGTCGATAGGTCTGTGACGGATAGGTTTTGGGTAAGTTTAGGTCGGGCTATTCTGAGTAGGGTTAGAGTTAGGTTAGGGTTAGGTTAAGGTTAGGGTTAGGGTTAGGGTTAGGGTTAGGGTTAGGTTAGGGTTAGGATATAGGGTCCAATACCGGGGATGAGTCAATGACTGATCCTTCTTATCCTGTATATCTTGGGTTCTATAGGTCATAGATTGTTGAAACTTGGTATATATACTAATTAATGGGCGGGGAGTTGATTGAACTTAGTTTGGGAGCTCTAGCACCACCAGGCGTAGAGATACGGTATTGCACTCTACTATATATACATATATATGCAAATATCTGGTTCTCCTATGGTTAAGTTGGACTTGTGTTTTGGATGGGTAGTACTTGGGTTGGAGTTGGGTGGAGTTGTGTTGTTATAATTTATGTAAATAATAGTAATTAGGGTTACGATTAGGTTAGGTTTTTTTGAGTTTACAACGAACTCCCCCCATCACAATCTCACCAGATTGTGTGGTTTAAAGTAGGGAGAACGAGGAAAGGCACGGGCTGGCGCATGTTTGTGAGGGTGGAGGAACTGTGAATTCCAGTTTTGGGTCGGAGGCTAGTTTCGAAAGTTAATCTGTTCTTTAAGGTAGTTTCCAATTTAGGGTTAGGGTTAGGGTTAGGGTTAGGGTTAGGGTTAGGGTTAGGGTTAGTTAGGGTTAGGGTTAGGTTAGGGTTAGGGTTAGGGTTAGGGTTAGGGTTAGAGTTAGGGTTAGGGTTAGGGTTAGGGTTAGGGTTAGGGTTAGGATATAGGGTCCAATACCGGGGATGAGTCAATGACTGATCCTTCTTATCCTGTATATCTTGGGTTCTATAGGTCATAGATTGTTGAAACTTGGTATATATACTAATTAATGGGCGGGGAGTTGATTGAACTTAGTTTGGGAGCTCTAGCACCACCAGGCGTAGAGATACGGTATTGCACTCTACTATATATACATATATATGCAAATATCTGGTTCTCCTATGGTTAAGTTGGACTTGTGTTTTGGATGGGTAGTACTTGGGTTGGAGTTGGGTGGAGTTGTGTTGTTATAATTTATGTAAATAATAGTAATTAGGGTTACGATTAGGTTAGGTTTTTTTGAGTTTACAACGAACTCCCCCCATCACAATCTCACCAGATTGTGTGGTTTAAAGTAGGGAGAACGAGGAAAGGCACGGGCTGGCGCATGTTTGTGAGGGTGGAGGAACTGTGAATTCCAGTTTTGGGTCGGAGGCTAGTTTCGAAAGTTAATCTGTTCTTTAAGGTAGTTTCCAATTTAGGGTTAGGGTTAGGGTTAGGGTTAGGGTTAGGGTTAGGGTTAGTTAGGGTTAGGGTTAGGTTAGGGTTAGGGTTAGGGTTAGGGTTAGGGTTAGAGTTAGGGTTAGGGTTAGGGTTAGGGTTAGGGTTAGGGTTAGGATATAGGGTCCAATACCGGGGATGAGTCAATGACTGATCCTTCTTATCCTGTATATCTTGGGTTCTATAGGTCATAGATTGTTGAAACTTGGTATATATACTAATTAATGGGCGGGGAGTTGATTGAACTTAGTTTGGGAGCTCTAGCACCACCAGGCGTAGAGATACGGTATTGCACTCTACTATATATACATATATATGCAAATATCTGGTTCTCCTATGGTTAAGTTGGACTTGTGTTTTGGATGGGTAGTACTTGGGTTGGAGTTGGGTGGAGTTGTGTTGTTATAATTTATGTAAATAATAGTAATTAGGGTTACGATTAGGTTAGGTTTTTTTGAGTTTACAACGAACTCCCCCCATCACAATCTCACCAGATTGTGTGGTTTAAAGTAGGGAGAACGAGGAAAGGCACGGGCTGGCGCATGTTTGTGAGGGTGGAGGAACTGTGAATTCCAGTTTTGGGTCGGAGGCTAGTTTCGAAAGTTAATCTGTTCTTTAAGGTAGTTTCCAATTTAGGGTTAGGGTTAGGGTTAGGGTTAGGGTTAGGGTTAGGGTTAGGGTTAGTTAGGGTTAGGGTTAGGTTAGGGTTAGGGTTAGGGTTAGGGTTAGGGTTAGAGTTAGGGTTAGGGTTAGGGTTAGGGTTAGGGTTAGGGTTAGGATATAGGGTCCAATACCGGGGATGAGTCAATGACTGATCCTTCTTATCCTGTATATCTTGGGTTCTATAGGTCATAGATTGTTGAAACTTGGTATATATACTAATTAATGGGCGGGGAGTTGATTGAACTTAGTTTGGGAGCTCTAGCACCACCAGGCGTAGAGATACGGTATTGCACTCTACTATATATACATATATATGCAAATATCTGGTTCTCCTATGGTTAAGTTGGACTTGTGTTTTGGATGGGTAGTACTTGGGTTGGAGTTGGGTGGAGTTGTGTTGTTATAATTTATGTAAATAATAGTAATTAGGGTTACGATTAGGTTAGGTTTTTTTGAGTTTACAACGAACTCCCCCCATCACAATCTCACCAGATTGTGTGGTTTAAAGTAGGGAGAACGAGGAAAGGCACGGGCTGGCGCATGTTTGTGAGGGTGGAGGAACTGTGAATTCCAGTTTTGGGTCGGAGGCTAGTTTCGAAAGTTAATCTGTTCTTTAAGGTAGTTTCCAATTTGGGATTGATAACGTTTTGTTTGGTCTTAGAAAAACGCATTGTAGTGTTATTGACTGTTATTTTGGTTGCTGCTTCTGGTTTTTAGGAATGCAAAGTTTCCGATCTGAACTTGCTCTGGACCAGGGTTAGGGTTAGAGTTAGGGTTAGGGTTAGGGTTAGGTTAGGGTTAGGTTAGGGTTAGGGTTAGGGTTAGGGTTAGGGTTAGGGTTAGGGTTAGGGTTAGGGTTAGGTTAGGGTTAGGGTTAGGGTTAGGGTTAGGGTTAGGGTTAGGTTAGGGTTAGGGTTAGGGTTAGGGTTAGGTTAGGGTTAGGGTTAGGGTTAGGGTTAGGGTTAGGGTTAGGTTAGGGTTAGGGTTAGGGTTAGGGTTAGGGTTAGGGTTAGGGTTAGGGTTAGGTTAGGGTTAGGGTTAGGTTAGGGTTAGGGTTAGGGTTAGGGTTAGGGTTAGGGGTTAGGGTTAGGGTTAGAGTTAGGGTTAGGGTTAGGGTTAGGGTTAGGGTTAGGGTTAGGGTTAGGGTTAGGGTTAGGGTTAGGGTTAGGGTTAGGGTTAGGGGTTAGGGTTAGGGTTAGGTTAGGGTTAGGGTTAGGGTTAGGGTTAGGGTTAGGGTTAGGGTTGGTTAGGGTTAGGGTTAGGGTTAGGGTTAGGGTTAGGGTTAGGGTTAGGGTTAGGGTTAGGGTTAGGGTTAGGGTTAGGTTAGGGTTAGGGTTAGGGTTAGGGTTAGGGTTAGGGTTAGGGTTAGGGTTAGGGTTAGGGTTAGGGTTAGGGTTAGGGTTAGGGTTAGGGTTAGGGTTAGGGTTAGGGTTAGGGTTAGGGTTAGGGTTAGGGTTAGGGTTAGGGTTAGGGTTAGGGTTAGGGTTAGGGTTAGGGTTAGGGTTAGGGTTAGGGTTAGGGTTAGGGTTAGGGTTAGGGTTAGGGTTAGGGTTAGGGTTAGGGTTAGGGTTAGGGTTAGGGTTAGGGTTAGGGTTAGGGTTAGGGTTAGGGTTAGGGTTAGGGTTAGGGTTAGGGTTAGGGTTAGGGTTAGGGTTAGGGTTAGGGTTAGGGTTAGGGTTAGGGTTAGGGTTAGGGTTAGGGTTAGGGTTAGGGTTAGGGTTAGGGTTAGGGTTAGGGTTAGGGTTAGGGTTAGGGTTAGGGTTAGGGTTAGGGTTAGGGTTAGGGTTAGGGTTAGGGTTAGGGTTAGGGTTAGGGTTAGGGTTAGGGTTAGGGTTAGGGTTAGGGTTAGGGTTAGGGTTAGGGTTAGGGTTAGGGTTAGGGTTAGGGTTAGGGTTAGGGTTAGGGTTAGGGTTAGGGTTAGGGTTAGGGTTAGGGTTAGGGTTAGGGTTAGGGTTAGGGTTAGGGTTAGGGTTAGGGTTAGGGTTAGGGTTAGGGTTAGGGTTAGGGTTAGGGTTAGGGTTAGGGTTAGGGTTAGGGTTAGGGTTAGGGTTAGGGTTAGGGTTAGGGTTAGGGTTAGGGTTAGGGTTAGGGTTAGGGTTAGGGTTAGGGTTAGGGTTAGGGTTAGGGTTAGGGTTAGGGTTAGGGTTAGGGTTAGGGTTAGGGTTAGGGTTAGGGTTAGGGTTAGGGTTAGGGTTAGGGTTAGGGTTAGGGTTAGGGTTAGGGTTAGGGTTAGGGTTAGGGTTAGGTTAGGGTTAGGGTTAGGGTTAGGGTTAGGGTTAGGGTTAGGGTTAGGGTTAGGGTTAGGGTTAGGGTTAGGGTTAGGGTTAGGGTTAGGGTTAGGGTTAGGGTTAGGGTTAGGGTTAGGGTTAGGGTTAGGGTTAGGGTTAGGGTTAGGGTTAGGGTTAGGGTTAGGGTTAGGGTTAGGGTTAGGGTTAGGGTTAGGTTAGGGTTAGGGTTAGGGTTAGGGTTAGGGTTAGGGTTAGGGTTAGGGTTAGGGTTAGGGTTAGGGTTAGGGTTAGGGTTAGGGTTAGGGTTAGGGTTAGGGTTAGGGTTAGGGTTAGGGTTAGGGTTAGGGTTAGGGTTAGGGTTAGGGTTAGGGTTAGGGTTAGGGTTAGGGTTAGGGTTAGGGTTAGGGTTAGGGTTAG